>NC_041402.2:125831059-125923559 GCF_900747795.2 Erpetoichthys calabaricus | reverse complement strand
AAGCAGCCTTAACACGGCTTTTCCGCTGTTTTATAAACAAACGCCATATAAGGTCTTCCTTTTTCCTTGCTTCGCCAAGGAAAGAGCCTTTTTATTAAATCCAAGGGTTCTTCGCTTTTTTTTTTGTTTGTTTATTACGATTGTTATAGTTCTGTTTGTATACGACGTTGTCAGTTCAGCACTCAGGTTGTAATATGACCAAGCTGTGCAAGCTTACTGTTAAGAATGCAACGTATAGTTGTACATGACAAAAGCAATCTTGCCTCAAATCAATGGCAAACTTTTGTAGGTCTATGAACTTAATTTAAAGTTTAGGTTTACACGGTGCTTTCTTTCCGAAGTACCTGCACTCATGAATATGTCTGTATGGGTCAGTCGCTCAAATCCCCGCGCTTCGCACCGGCGAAGTACTGCTTTTAAATTTTTATTAAGAAGAAAAAAAACCTTTTAAAATTGAGGGAAAATATACCAATAACAGTTTGTTAAGGATCTGTTTTTTTGTGAAGCTGCATTCACTCGAGTGATCACTTCGAGATGACTTGCTGGCTAACCATAAGCGTTACCTGGTAGGTAACCACCCATACAATCAGATTGTGAATCAGACTACGAATGCTGTGAATGTAATTACCCCGATCTACATGCTGTCAAATAAACGAACCACACGCCGTGGCGCAATTTTAGGGGCTTAGCCTCTAGCGCTGACGTCCGAGGTTCGATTCCCGTAAGGGAGTGAAGTGAGCGCTGCTTTTAAAGTACTGCTTTTAAATTTTTATTAAGAAGAAAAGAAAACCTTTTTAAATTAAGTCTTAAAAAGAGCTGTAAAGATATTGACAATAAGCTACGCAAACCCACCAAGACATGCAATCGTTTAAATCAAAGCGTGAGTCGAAAAACACCATCCCATAATATTAGTTAACGATTAACACATTTCTATATGTATTGTAAGCATACAATACAACGGATAATATGTTGCGCTTATTTATCTGGTGTACTGACATTTTTGCGCGTTTAACGGCTGAAATCTAACGTGGTTTGTGCCCTTCAGAATGAAAAGAGTTTGCATTTACCTTTTTAATAAAAGGCGAACTTTTAAGCCTGAGAAATCACCCCGTAAATGCACACGTTTAATTGCACATGTGTTAATATGTATGCTTACACAGTATTAAAAGACACTCAACAAGTACACAGTATTAAAAGACAGTCAACAATTAACGTCATTTACCTTTGTTCCCGCGTTTGACTTGTGCTGTAAATCTCTTCCTCGTTTTCAGTTCATGTGATTACGTAGGAGGCGTAATACGTGATGACGCGATACGTGACTCCGCCTCCTCCATTAGAGTATATGGACAAAAAACAGGTTCCAGTTATGACCATTACACGTAGAATTTCGAAATGAAACCTGCCTAACTTTTGTAAGTAAGCTGTAAGGAATGAGCCTGCCAAATTTCAGACTTCTACCTACACGGGAAGTTGGAGAATTAGTGATGAATGAGTCAGTCAAAACAGGTTCCAGTTATGACCATTACACGTAGAATTTCGAAATAAAGCCTGCCTAACTTTTGTAAGTAAGCTGTAAGGAATGAGCCTGCCAAATTTCAGACTTCTACCTACACGGGAAGTTGGAGAATTAGTGATGAGTGAGTGAGTGAGTCAGTCAGTCAGTCAGTGAGGGCTTTGCCTTTTATTAGTATATATATATATGTATATATATATATATATATATATATATATATATATATATATATATATTGTGGTGGATTGCCGGCTTTCGATTCCGGTTCTCACCCCCAGGCCTCCAGGAGGAGCTCTCCCAACAGCGTGAACATCCCCCGAGTTCCAGCAGGGCCTCATGGACTATGTAGTTTTTATACGCAGCCCTGCTGGATACCTTGGGGGCCACCAGGAGTCGCTGTAGGAGGACTCGGAGGCTCTTATGTGCCCTATAACCCGGGAGTACGTCATGGTCACGTGACAGGAAGATACGATGTGCTCCCGGTTTGAAGAAAAGGACTGTTTACCCTGACCCGGAAGGGATAAGGAACTGTGGACAGATTGGACAGGAACACCTCCGGGTCAGGGTGTATAAAAGGACGATGGGAAATCCCAGACATTGAGCTGAGCTGGGAGGAAGGGTGGCAAAGTGTCTGGGAGTGTGGAGGATTATTGTTTATTGTTATTATTATTATTGAGTATTGTGGAGAGGAGGGTGCTTTGTGCACTTATTTATATTAATAAATATTATATTTGGACTTTTACCTGGTGTCTGACGTCTAGTCTGAGGGTTCAAGGGGTCACGGAGACCTCAAACTATCACAATATATATATATATATATATATATATATATATATAGTCACACATGTGCGCATGGGAGACAGCTAAAGGACTTGAATGAGAGTAATTCCAAACCAGACCCGGAGATGGCAGAGTGCACTGACTCTTATTCTCGCTTTTCGGCATACCATTCACAGGAAATTCTACCTGTCCCTGATGAAGTCAATTCTGGTTCCTACCCCTTTGACGTAACTTCCTAGTCCAAGCCTATGGATGAAGACAATTCCAGTTCTGCCTCCTTTGGAGGTCACTTCCTATACTGGCCTTTAAAAGCCACCACCTTTCCTCTGTCCCCTCAGTTCTGTTCAGGACTCTGATCTGTACACTTCAATACATCAATTTATTCAGTTTTGCAGCCAGGAAATAACATATGGATGGCTGCCGCAAACCTTGCTATTGCTCTTTGATGAGTTTGTGACAGTGGCATAGTCAGCAGGATTACTGGATCCCAGAAGAGGAAAAGAGTCAGTGCACTCTGCCATTTTCCAGTCTGATTCGGAAATACTCTCATTCAAGTCCTTTAGCTGCCTCCCATGCGCACATGTGTGACTATATATATATAAATATATACTGTATATATACACTGTATATATATATATATATATATATATATTCACGGCATTCGTAGTCTGTGTCACAATCTGATTGTATGGGTGGTTACCTACCAGGTAACGCTTGTGGTTGGCCAGCAAGTCTGCTAACATCTGCCACGGTGCCCTCAGTTGTGAGAAGCAGATCATAGAATGGTTGAAATAGTTTATTGTCAAATAATGCAAAGAGTACACGACACGTGTTTCGCCCTAATTCTGGGCTCATCAGGCATACACACTCTACTTCACTCCCTCTCGGGAATCGAACCTCGGACGTCAGCGCCAGAGGCAAAGCCCCTAACGTTGCGCCACGGCGTGTGGTTCATTTATTTGACAGCATGTAGATCGGGGTAATTACATTCACGGCATTCGTAGTCTGTGTCACAATCTGATTGTATGGGTGGTTACCTACCAGGTAACGCTTGTGGTTGGCCAGCAAGTCTGCTAATATCATGACAAAGTTAGCTGCCAAATAATAATTCAAACCTTGGACGTCAGCGCCTGAGGCGAAGCCTCTGATGTTGCGCCACGGCATCTAGTTCTCTTACTTGACAGGGTGAAGATTGATAGGTCTGACCTATCCAAATAGTCAGATTGCAATGCAGACCTATGAATGTAATACTCTGATCCGACCGAGATTCAATCCCAGTAAGGGGAAGCAAAGGTGCGTACACCTGATACACCTTGTATTATTTGGCACGTACTGTATCACATATCTATGAGCTGCTTCTTGCAACTAAGACGACATGGCGAATGTTTGCTGACTGGCCCTCCAACCACAAATGTTACTTGGTAGGTAACCATCCAAATAATCAGATTGAGATTCAGACCTATGGAAAAAAAAATATATATATATATAATTACAGTATTGGTTTTATAAAGCTCCTAGCAAAAAGGGCAAGGCCAGCTTTGGGCTCTGAAGCCAGGTGTGTTGCCTTCACTTGGTGCCTTCTGGAGCAGTGGGTGTAAACAGAGAGACAGCTAGTGCGAGTGCACCCTCTCATACTGGAGTGATATTGCTTACTTCAGCAGACCTATGAAGATGATCCCTAGGTGACTATATAGATATATACGGTATATTTATATATACTGTATGTTGATGGATGACTTGAAACTGGCTTTTTTGGAATAAGTGTGGGTTTATGAGAATGTGCTCCCTTCTAGTGCAGATTCCTGCTTTACACCTGATAGTACCAGGTAGGCTCCAATTTCCATAACATAGTCACAGAAGTGGATGGAAGGAAAATCTCACATCACAAAAGACATCAAAAATTAACTAGTGACAGCTAACAGACCCACTGTTATTCATATGTTTGGTGTCATATTGAGCCTGCTTGGGTGTGATGTGCTGAACTCGACTTGCCACTTAATCCAGTGTTGCAGAAGCCCCTTCGACCAAGAGTAAGGAGACACACTGTTTAAGAAGTAAAACCTGAAACTGGCTGTAAAGAGCTTAATGACAAGTGGAAAGCAAATTGGACAGAACTGTAATTACTTGTTAGTATATTTTTTGGTATTAATTTACTATCATCTTGGAGTTGTACTTCATATATAATGGTGGAGTTTTATTGATGAGCGTTTGCTATGTTTCATAAGATCCATTGAGTAAAAAAAAAGTTGTTCATGATTGTGTTTTTACTTTTATAATGTGCCTAACCTTCCTGATGTGGGGCATTCTTATTTTTCGTTTTAATCAGTATATAATATTCTTAAGGTCTTTGTGATTGGAAGTGCCAGTAATATTTTTTAAATTGCAATTTATTACTCATTTGAAATTCTGAAAATATTATAAATTATCCCCAGATGATTACATTACTTAATATCTATTAAAGTGCATATGTAAATATGGTATAGTGATAATGTAAGGAATTCTGTAAATTTTAACCAATAACAGACTGTCCCTGACACATAACATTTTCCAACTGACCTGGGCTCTTTTTTTGTTAAATTCTTTGTAAGGCTTAACAAAGATGGTTTAATATAAAAATTGAAATCTGTGTTGTGCCCTGTCACACTGCCACCTCATTCCATTACTATTCTATGAGCACCGTGGTCCTCAAGTTGCACGATTAACCAGCTGGTTTCATTTTCACCTGAGATCTTTAACAGGAGGTGTTACTGGAGACAACAGAGCTTGTCTGCTCCTTGGTTTTTCTACCACCTCTAAGAGACAAGGAGGAAATCACCAGTGAGTGGCATGAAAATCCATTTATAAGTGAATACAAATCGACTTATGATGCATGGAATCCTTAAAGGAATCAGATGAGCACCATGGGCCATGTTAAACACTCACAAAGCTGGTAAGTTGTGCTTGTCATTTCTTTATTATATATATTTATAAAGTAACAGAAATGTCTGCTCAATTTTCTGCAAGTTTCTGTATTTTGCGGTATTATGAAACATACACATCCTAAACAAAGCAAGTTAGCTGACCACTCTGAGTTGGATCCAGATAAGTTGACTAGGATTGAGTGTCCATCACAAAAGACCAATGTCCTGCAAAGACAGAAGAGTTAGTAATTTTTAGTTGGTTTAAATTATTTGAACATCTACAGCTTTAGATTTCCTGTATCTTTAGGAAATATGTTGTCTGTGGTAACAAGAAAGGGTTAGAGTTGAATGGCTATATGGTATGCTTAAAAATGAAATTTGAGAGGGGCAGTACGTTGGCATATTATGTAGTGGTACAGTAGCACAAGTCCACAGACTCCAGGCTGCACACTGCCTGTTTTGAGTTTACACGTTCTCCCCGTGTCTGCAGTGTTTTTCTTCAAGTATGCAAGCTCCTCACACGACAGATTACTTCTTTAAATGAGCAAGTAGGGGTGCGTTCTGGAGTGTACCCTGCAGTGGATTTGTGTCTCTGCCTTGCCCCCAGTCCTGTTGGGATGGCTTCCATTTCTCTGTAACCATGCAAAGAGCTAATCAGGTTCAGATCAACAAAGAGAAGCACAATACAATATTTATAACATTTAAGACCTCTAGGTGATGCTGGAGAGCAAAAATAAGCTGTTGCTGAATCTGTACCTGCAATTTAGAGAAATGCATTAAAAGGAAAACAACCATGCAGCAGTTCAGCCACAAAATGGAAAGTTATTAAGGAGTTTTATATTTGAGGACCATTCACAGTAGCCTAAATTATTAAACCCACCATTAATCTGAAACTAAAACAGAAAACTGCCCAAAACAGTCTAAATATATGCTAATAAAAATATTTTTATCTTCAAAACACTGATGTTTTGCTATAATGTTTATACACATTATATAAAACTACTCATTTAGCCCGTTACAATAACGGGCGCTAGAACAGTACTGCATAAACATTAGTAGGAACAGTCTATATTAAATGGCAAGGGACTTTGACCTCATTCTTTTGGTTGGTCATATTTTTCTTTCTTTCAGCCTTTCTTTTGTTGATGTTTACTTGCTGAGCTGACCGTTCTTCGTGGGCTGCCTCCATGTATTGTGTGCCTTTAATTTTCTGTGACAGTAATACTGTCTTGTACGGCTCTATTCAATATGGGCGCGCATAAAAAGGTGAGCTTCAAAAGGGCGACCTCAATTGAGCGCAGCGAATAAAGGCGTTCATAGATAATTTAGTTCAAATGGCTCTGGAATATGTGAAGAGCAACAAAGGTGTAGATCTTTATTTACGTGCGCCTTTATTCGCTGCGCCCAAATGAGGTCGCCCTTTTGAGGCTCGCCTTTTTGTGTGCGCCTTTATCGAAGGATACCGTCTTGTACGTCCGCTGGCTTGTACGTCCGCTGGCTTGTATGTCCATAATATACCTTTAATTTTCTCTGCCGGTAATACAGGCGTGCGCGTTGGTAATATGCCTTTAATCTCCTCTGACAGTAATACTGGCTTGTATGTGGCTGTAATATGCGTCACTGTATTGTGTACCTTTAATTTCCTCTTGCAGTAATACTGGTTTGTATTTCCGTAAAACGCCTCTAACTTTCTCTGACAGTAATATCGCGCATCGCACCGTGCCCCGCGCATGCGCACTTCACCAGAAGACACCCACACATGGACACCTGGACGCACATAGGGATTTTATATATATAGATAATATAATATAAAGTGTACCTTCAGAAATAATTCAGATCCCTTTACTTTTTTGCACAGTTTACTATGTTGCAGTCTTACACGAAAATAGTTTAATAGTTTTTCCCTCATCAAACAACACTCAAACTCTCAGAATGACAAAACAAAAATGGCATTTTAGAAATTAATTAAAAATAAAAGTGAAAAATCACATTGACATTGAAAAGTGGCTCAGGAGCATCCCATCTATTGATCATCAATGAAATGTTTCTTTACCTTGTTTGGAGTCTACCTGTGGTCAATTCATTGCCCATGATTATGACAGGCATACACCTGTGTACAGAAGGTCCTACAGTTCAGCAAAAAAAAGCCATGAGGTCGAAGGAATTTCCTGCAGAGCTTAGAGACTAGACAGATCTGGGGAAGGCTACAAAAATGTCTGCCTTTGTCTCTGTAATTCTTAAATGGAAGCAGTCTGGAACAACCACAGCTCTTCCTAGAACTGACTACCTAGCCAAACCCAGCAATTGAGGAGAACATTCTTGATAAGAGATGTGACCAAGAACCTGATGGTCACTCTGGCTGAGCTCAAGAGAAGCGGTGTGGAGATGGGAGAAGCTTCCAGCTGGACAGCCACCACAGCAACACTCCAATAATTGGGGTTTTATGACAGAGTGGGGAGATGACACCTAAAAGCCTACTTGGAGTTTGCAAAAAGACACCTAAAGGACTCTCAAACTATCAGAAACAAGATTTTCTGGTCTGATGAAACCAAGATTGAACTCTTTGCCTTCAATTCTAAGCAACAAGTCTGGAGGAAATCAGACATCACCCATCACCTGTACAATATCATGCATAGTGGTGGCAGCATCAAGCTTTGGAGTTTTTCAGTGGCAGGGACTAAGAAACTGGTCTGGGTTGTGGGAATGCAGAAAAGAGCAAAGTACAGAGATATCCTTAATGAAAACTAGCTGCAGAGCACTGCACTGAAGATTCAGTCAATGACTCAAAAGCGCAAAGCAGACAAGACAAGAGTGGCTTAGGAACAACTGTGTGAACGTAATGTCCTTGAGTTGCCCAGCCAGAGCCCAAATCTAGACTCAGTTGAACATGTCTGGAGAGACCTGAAAGTAACTGTCAACTGACGGTCTCCATCTTGCTTGACAGAGCTGAAGAGAATCTGTAGAGAAGAATGGCAGAAAATTCCAAAATATAGATGTGTGAAGCTTGTCGCGTCATACCGAAGAAGACTCCAGGCCATAATTACTGGGAAAGGTGCTTCAGCGATAAACTTATTAAAAGATCTGAATACTTGTGTAAATTTGATATTTCACTTTTTATTTTTAATAACTCTGCAGAATAATTTGAAGTCCTGTTTTACATTGTCATTCTGAAGTATTGAATGTTGCTTGATGAGGCAAAAAAATTAATTTAAATGACTAGCACAAGGCTGTAACATAACAAAATGTGTAAAATGAGAAGGGGTCTGAATACTTTCAGAAGGCACTGTATTACCACCACTATATACAGTATATATATATATGATATATATATCATATATGTACAGAGAGAGAGAGAGAGGCACAAAGAGAGTGAGCCCACTGCAAAGAAGAAACCCCCTCACAATGAGCAGCCGGATCAGTTATTTGCATCAATCGTGCTCTCCTTTGGCTCATCTTGCTCAGATAGCAGCTTTCTGCACTTCATGTGATGTGCATGAGCTTGCTTCCCGGGAGTCCAAATACAAATCAATACAGAATGTGTTTGTGTACGTTGTTTCATACAATATTATTTTTTAAGCCTGCAATCATTAACAGAATTCATAAAGTGATTTGAGCAGGAAGTGTCAAATATGAATCATCAATTTCTTCCCATATCCTGTAGACATTCATTTTAAGCTTCAAGTCATCCTCAATTAGACCAGTGTGATTGTGAGTGGGTTCTATGGTAGACTGATGTCCTGTCCAGGATTAGTGATTACAACATTTACAAGGTAGATTGAATTTCCTCTGACCCAGTAATGGAAACGCATGCTCACAAAACAGGCTTATGGATGGTAATAGAAATCACGTTAGTTACTAATGATGTTTCACAGCCAAGACATGGTATTGTGTGCTTCCTGGGCTATCAGATTTCCTCCATGCTTTCATGGTGATTGGTGTTATTTAATAACCCTATTGAACAAGTGCCATTACATCATTGCCTGATTTTTCACCTTACACTCATTGCTGCAGTTACAGACGCTAACATCTCAGACCCCTAATCGAGTATTTATAGAAAATGGATTGATGGCAATTATTACAACAATATCCCAACCATAATTGTTGGCCGTAATTCAATAATTAATTCAAGCACAGAAATTGTTGGCTTCCATTTATGTTAATCAGTTTCTACTTTGTTTTTTTCTGAGTTTTTTAACAAATAGGTGTGTGTAGGTGTGCTAATTCTGTATTTAGTAATTTGCAAAATCTGGTCTTTCATTTTACCTGACATTCTGTCACAGTGCTCTGCTCCTGCACTCAGCGAAGAGTGCTATACAAAATCAAATGGAACTGCATGTAGTTAAATTAGCTGTTTGAGCCTCCATTCCCTATCAAGCATTTTCACACCAATTTCTTCCAGTTAGTGTCATGGGACCTCCTGGATTCACAACAGGGATCCCAGTTCTCTGCTGTGCCCATATAAACAACCACACAGTGAAATGATTTGGATTGGTCAATCGGCCTGAAAACATGTCACTACATCATGTGAGGAAACCAAATACAAATAGGAAAAGAAAATGAAACAGCATATAAGAGACCTTCAGTTCAAGTATGGTTAAAGAGCTCAGGGTACTGCGGTGATATCTGTGGCACTTTGGTGAGATATTCTATGTATTTTTAAGGTTTATGTAAACAGAAATATTTTCGTTACTATGAGTGCGGCTTGGTGGTGCAGCGTTTGGAGGGATCACTTTCCAGGCAGATGCTGGATAATTGGAATTTGCACAGGGTTTCTGTTTCCATGTGTGTGATTTTCTTTTTTAAGGTACTCCTCACACATCCCAAAGAACTGCATGTTCTATATATTGGCATCTCTAAATTGACCCATTGTGAGTGACGGTGGACATGTGTGTAAGTGTCTTTGCCTGGGTTAGCTCCTGCCTTGTAGCGTCTTCTCAGTACATTATGGATTAAGACCGGTCCAGAAAACAGATGAGTGGAATGACAAATGGATGACTGCTATGACACACGTTTTAACAAGCCAGATACCAATTCAGGCAAATTAGGTAAAAAGGCTATTTTTTCCATTTTTTTTTCTTACTTCTGTTAATTCATTTCAAACAGATACTGTATCATTGCCATGACTCCAAAGGGCAAAAAAGGGCAAAGGGCAAAAAAATCCATAACCTATCGTCTGCCCTGAGGATAATCTTCTGGGAGTTCAAGATTAGCATTCCATCAAACGGTAAACTGCACGTCCATATGAATAACTCCAGTTTCTATTTTACATTGTTTATCTTTGAATCACAGCAAAATGTCCCAGGAACTGATGACTGCTGGCAAGTTTAAACAGAAAAGCAACCCTATGCCAGTACTGAACCTACTGAGGTGTGAAACACATTTTCCTTCATTTTTAAGACCTTCATCATCATGCAGCCTTCTTTTCTTATTAATATACAACGCAATAAAACCACACATCCTTTGGGCATTTTTGATCATAAATGATGGTAACTTGTAGACTGGGGTCTCTGTGTAAAGTTAAATAGAAAGGCACAAATTGCTAATTCTCTTCACAACGTGAGCGGCAGAGACGTGAAGTTGCTGGCACGTAGTGCAGGCCAGGCGGGGCTGGCGAGCAAAGCGAGCAGGGGCCAAACCCCCTAGTAATTCTATATAACCCATTTCACTTATGATGCTGAGAATATTAGGCATATCTAAAAAATATATTAACTTTATTATCATTATAATTTACACTACAATAAAAGATGGTTAGCAGCCATGATACCATTTTTAGTATAAGACAAAGATCACTAGGCAGAGCGCTTTGAATAAATATGAAATAGTACCAAATTAATAAATATCAGATATACAGTAAATATATAACATTTATCAAACAGAACAAGAAACAATTACAAAACACAAATAAGAATGCTGTTCAGAAGGGGAGTAGCCTTAAGCGAGTAGTGCACACTGCCTGGCAGCGTTGTTGGGCACAGGTCAGGCTGATGACTTGTAAAAGTCCAGGGCCCAAAACTGTTGGCAAGTCCACTGGTAATTCATCAAATGTTGGGATGTTGATTATTCAATGCAAGTTAAGGAAAATGGTTAATGTGGGGTCCAAGACGATGAGAATTACTTTCTTTAGGTATCTCTTGTTATAATTGTCCTGTACCGACAGAAGGTTGGCTCCTCTGATGAATGAAGACATTTGAACAACACCCATCTCTCTGGAGTAATGCAGCTGCCATGGCAGACTGTGAAGCAGCCATTCAGTGGGCTTCTCAACCTTTATTCTTTAATGGTCTGCCAGTGTACTATGACAATACTGTATGTGAGAGCCGTAACTCTTGCTGCAGTCTTCACAGCAACTTGAATTTATTAACAAAAGTATATTTGCTGATAGTGTTATCACACTGCATGTGTTTTTTAGAGCATAATACAAAAATAATAAGCAATTTCAAGAACAGCCTGCATGTTTTTATTAAATAAAAGTTGGTTTACCAGTTGCATGAATTTTGTAATCATAAAAACTAACAGGTGGGCATTTTAGGCATAAATAATAATAATTACCGAGATACAGAGTTTGTCATTGAAGATATTTTTGATAACAAAAAAAGCTATTCATTACTCACTTAGCTTAAGTAATACTTTTTAAATTAAGCATAAAATGATTAAATATATCTGAAATAAAAGATGACATCTTGCCTGAAGAAGGGGCCTGAGTTGCCTTGAAAGCTTGCATATTGTAATCTTTTTAGTTAGCCAATAAAAGGTGTCATTTTGCTTGACTTTTCACTGAAATAAAAAATCTAATGTAATTGTTAAAATGTAGAATTATTCGCTGCAGACATTTCTTCTACAGAAGTTACTTGGTGATCCTCTGGATTCAGCACTGAAGTGTTTCCATCAATAGCAGGCATATTTAATACAACTAGAAATGTAAATGCATTTTCTCTCCACATACATCAGTCAAGTCAGCAGAAGAGTCAAAAACATCATGTAGGGCAGCAGCAGCAGCCAGGTAAGCTATGGACAAGTGGCCAGCCATGTCACTGGTGCAACTTTAAATTTAGCTTTGAAAATTGTTCACAGCAGCTGCGGCAGCGGGATGTGTGTGAAGTCATGCTACCGTTTCCTTCATGAGACTGTTACATCTTTAGTTTTTTATGGCAGTGTGGCACGTCACCTTCTTTTTATTTTTTCTTGCTGGGTCACTATAAGCAGCACATGCCCATTCTAACTGCAGGTCAGTAACTGCGATGTACTGTGCTGTACAGATACATGTGAGAGACCACTAAAACCCCAAATTTCTGTGCTAATGTGGGGAGTCTGTCCGAAGTCTGATGCAGACACCGAGGATGCACTTTACCAAATGCAAATGTAATTCAGCTAAACTAGAAATGGAGTGAGTGTATGAATGAAATTCACTTTAAAGGGGGTTCTTGAGATAACATTCATGCACTGTATGGAACTTGTTTTGAATATGGATGAAATGGGTCACTTTTAAAACATCCCATACTTACTTTCAGCCATTTTGGGGATCCCCTGGAAGTTTGCTGGTGCCCCATATTGGGCCACTGTCACCCCCACCACCACCCCTCCATTTGAGAAGCACTGCTTTATGCTACACATCTGTAAACATTAATAGGGATCTTGGAGGACAGACTGAATTTCCACAGCCTTCTCATAAAGCTGAGGTGGTATTGAGTGAACATGAGACAGCCCTCCGAGATGTGGATCCCTAAGAAATGAAAGCTACTCACTTGTTCCAAACACTTGAATTGATGTCAACAGCAGCACAGCCCTCCAAGTCTATTGAAGTCAGTTTTATATACAGTACATAGTATGATGAAAACTAAACAGCACAGGACATCACACAAAAACATGCAAAATATGAAATGTAAAAATATAAATACGTAAATGTTATGTATTGACCATGTTATTTAGTGCTGACAATTAAATTGTAATGTACAAAGAGGCCAGCTGGCTAATTAGAACAGAAAAACTCATTTTCATGAACGAGCAACAAGCATCTCACTATCACTTTCAGCAAGGCCATGGCACAATAAGGCATCAACAGCCCTGACACTGGGTTCATGACTGGCGGGTGATGAGACATCCACTCCAAGGTTCTGTTCCAATGCCATTAGGGATGGTGGCACACAGCATCTGGCATCCAAGCATTGGATTCTTTTCTTAAAACAAAAAATGAACATTAGAGGCTTTGGCGATCAGATTTCACTGCTTCTTTTGGTTTTCCAGCTCTTGCTTATATCTTACTAAAATTCTCGTGGTCAACTACCTATTCGTCCTATTATTCCCAGTACACCAGTTTTTTGCTTGGGGATCATATCATCAGCAGTGATTGTCTGGCATATCTTGAGATCATCTTGAGATCCTGTGATCTGATGGAATGCTTGAGAGATGATCACAAACAATGTGGGCAGAAAACCAAACAAGATGGTTAAATGATAAGTTTGGTATTTTTCAAGTTGAAGTTTTTCATTCACAAACATAGCCTATATGCATTTGCCATGCTAAACTGTGCTCTAAAGTTAAGTGCTTTCTATAAATTTAAAAAAATATCTTCTCCACTCTGGTACTTTGCAGTGGAGGGTATGGGGCATGGAGAAAAAATGTAAAAGCTTGTCAAATACGTCCTTTTATCAAGCCAAGACAGCTGTCAAGTATTGATCTGTGCCTCTGTGTTTCCAATGCATGTTTGTGACAACAAAAGGGACGTTGAAATAATCATTTACACATACTCCTGGTACTTGTTTTTCATAGTAAGTGTTTTCTATTCACTTGTGTGAATTTTCATGTAAATATGGAAGTAAATCAAACCAAAACCAACCATGTCGCACAAAAAGTTTACTCTGAGTTGGTCTGTCAGGAGGAAACAGTTCCCCGGTGGAGTGAAAGGTGGTTGCGCATGAAGACTAAGTACTGCGCTATTGCGCACAGCTGGTCTTCTTTTAAAATTGTAGAATCTCATAATATTGTTTTTTTTTTAATTTAGAAATGCATAAATTATTTTATAATATGTATGTAATCGAAAGACGTGGATCAATACTTGACAACTGTCTTGGCTTGAGAAATGGATGTATTTGGTAAGTTTTTAAGTGTTTCTTCTGTGTCCCATAGACTGCAATTTAAAGTGCCAGTACAGGTAAGACAAATTTTTTAAACTTATTAAAAATGATTACTTTTAGAACAGATTTTTGTGTGACAAATGCTTATATAGCATGTTTATGTATGAATAGCTTTGACTTGATAAAAACTGAACAAATTTGGTTTGCAGGAAGGAAGATGAGGAGTCTGTAACACAGGGAAAGATACAGTGAAAATAAGAATTACTGGTAAGGATTTGGGCCCTACTAGACAACGGATTACCCAACTACCTAATCCTACTTATGTACCTAGTGAGGATTTCCTAGTCTCTCAAATTCTTTTCAGCACACCTCCTCTCACCTCCAAACCCTCTTGGCCAAGTATTGCTAAGTTTGCTCTTACCTCCAATTCCACTGACTGCAGGCTCACTTGGATGGGGCTACAAGGCACTTTAAGGCCTGACCTGAGAGTATTTCTGGTCTCATGTCAAAGTACCCAAGAGGTATTCGGGCCAGCTGCCACAATGGAGCTCCCTCTACCAGTGCCTGCAATCTTTATTCTGTGGGTTACCTGTGAAGACTACAAGCACCAGGCAACCATGCAGGAGTCGCAAGTACAGTGGCATCAGTCTCCCAGTTATCTGCAAGACTGGTAGTAACTTAGGCCGAGGAGTGACCTCATCCTGTCCATAGAGCGTTCCAGTGCATATACCTTGGCATCATATCTGTGGTGTGATCTGAACCATATTCTGGATGGGATGGCAAACTCATTACAATGTTCCACTGCTGTCTCCAACAATCATTATTTATGGAAATCAGAAGATGGAGAAAACTGTTCAAACATGTAAATGCAGTAAAGTTTGTGCAATATCATTTCCTAGTGAAGATAGTGATCTAGCAGAATGGTTACTGTATGTTGCACTGAATGTGAACACTGCTTTACTAGTGATGCTCTTGAAACATTTACATTGATTAAAAAAGCAGTACTGAAATGCTGATATTGGGCGGCTGGTGGGGGGGGGGGCAGTTGGGGTTTCTATAGCCAATCATCTTCGCCTTCGTGATATGTATCTGTCTCAAAGTAAATGAGCCACGTGAAAATGAATATGTTAAACACAGGCACATTGTCTGTTAAGCAGAGGTTAATAATGACAGCGCACAGCTGTTACATCAAAGTCAAGAGAAAAGGTTAAGAGGATGCACAATTGGAATGAGTTAATCTGTTTTATTTTACCATCAGGGTGAGTGATAAAACCAGACAGGATTGGTCACAACAGCTGGCAAATCTTATAATCGTGTGTTTGTTTCTGTTTACAGATGATTGTGAAAACATGCATTTCAAGAACATGGAAAATCAAATGCTGAATGACAAATATTGAGAGGGAAAAAAAAATTTTCCTTGACTCTATCTCTGCCAGTGTCTCCTCTGGGAAAGCACAGAGCAACCAAGTCAGCTGAGTGCCTGTGTCCACAGAAGCCCTTTAGCTGCTCCTGCTGCTGCCGCTGCCGCTGCTGCTGAAACAACTCAGTTTATTCTAACAGGCAGAGGATGGGATGGAGCTAGCAAATGATGCACACTCTTGTAGCAAGAGGAGGAGATTTTGGGAATGTCTTGGAGAAACATGCCATAGCGCTGCAGGAATACTTTTAAGTACTGCATATTGTATATCTGAGAGGACATTGTAAGGAAAGAGAAGACAAAATAAACCTGTCTTCCCAAACAATGGTAAGAGCAAACTTTCTTTCTCCTTTCATTTTTAAAAAAAAAATTCTGAAAAAATATCTTTCCTGTTTTGTTGTAGTTACCTTATAGGTTCATGTAGTTGAAGGAAATTGAGTTAAAAATAGTAGAACAAAATGTACAATATGTCTCTGGGAATGCAGACCTGACTGTGAATGACATCCTTGCTACTTTATATGGTTTGTTTGTCATATATATCACTAGTAAATTAAATTAAAGTTTTACAAAGGAAAAAGTCTTTCTCTATAGAATAAATAAATGTGTAGGTTAATGTATGTATTTTTGTACTTAATTGATCTTTTCATTGAATGCCCTTTGGTGTTTTATTCTAACTATAAAATATGTTTTAATTACGCACAGCACGCTGACCTTGTCAATGAGAAGTGCACCATATGCAATTAAAATAATTTTACATGTATTTAAATAATACCTAACTAATGCTATACTTCCACTATGTATTTAGAATATAATTATACGTTAACCAGATGATTTTTAGCATTATACCTTGTAAGAAAAAAAGAAAGAAAGAGATTGATTGATTCACTCATTCATTTATTCATTTTAGATGCATTACAGCTGCCAAAAGTGTAAAAACTAAAGAGAGAGATAAAGTGCCAAATATATGAGAAAAATGCCCTCACAGTGTTAGTTCAAAATAATTACACAGTCAAAGTATATTGAAACTAAAGTATGCCTGTTAATGCCTGCTCTTTTCTTTTCTCTTCCTTGCTACACCTTAAGTGCTTCTCTATTCGATCTTGGTGAACTTGCACTCTGATCCTTAACTTCGTCATGCCGATTATCTCGGGAACTGGAGACCAGGACTACAGTAATTTAAGCCTCAGTGACAGCAGTAGCCTTGATCATGAATTTACCAGCATCCCTGAAACTCAGACCATCAAAGGGGTTTACTACCAAAGGGCCAGAAGACTATACTCTAGAGATAAGACATTCACAGTTGACCAGAAGCACCAGATCATTATTAATGTGGGAGGCAATCGGTACGTTATTCCATGGAGCACCCTGGATGAGTTTCCCCTCACACGTCTGGGTAAACTAAAATTATGCAGCAATTATGAGGAAATTGTTCAGGTCTGTGATGATTATGATGAAATTGCCAATGAGTTCTTCTTCGACAGGAGCCCATCTGCCTTCAGAGTGATTTTGAACTTTCTTTCAGCTGGGAAGCTACGTCTTTTACGGGAGATGTGTGCCTTGTCTTTTTACGAGGAGCTCTCTTACTGGGGTCTCGAGGTGACTCACATGGAACGATGCTGCAAAAAAAAGTTGTACACTAGGCTGGAAGATGTTGCAGAAATGGAAAGACGAGAAGAAGCCCGTAGAATCAAGAACCATGAGCATGTTCTGGTGGACAACACTAAATATGGCATTTGTATGAATAAGCTGAGAGACATGGTGGAAAATCCCCAGTCTGGTCTCCCAGGAAAAGTATTTGCCTGCCTTTCGGTCGTTTTTGTGGCCATCACAGTTGTTAGCCTTTGTATCAGCACCATGCCAGATTTAAGAGCAGAAGAGGACAGGGTGAGTGACTTTATCCAGCCTCTTTCTACACTTAACACAAATGAGATACTTTACTTGGTTTTAGCTCAGTGACCAAAGTTAATTAACAGTGCATCTATGGGAAAAGTGAATCACAATAAATCTGAATAATGGGATAAATAAGAACTATTATGGGAGAGGAAGCTTTTGCAAACATATAGGCTTATTTGCATATGATAAATAAAACAACATTATTTCTGTAGAAGTACTACTGTAGCAAGAACCAGTAGTGTAGTCTTTACTAGGTAATAACAGATAGAGTCAATTAAAAGTGAAAAAGTAAAGTCCTAAAATTAAACTGGGAACTGTTCAGAAATTAAGTTTAAAAAGCATAAAGCTCAGAAATGTTTTTCTTCTGTTTTTTGAAAACCTTACATTACCACACTGATACTGTAACTAGTACTGTACTCTCTCAGCTCCTGGGTCCTATCCTGGTCACTTCCACATTTGCCTTCTTTTCATGCTTTGAATTCATCTCACAATTCAAACATTTGCAGGTTAAATGTCTGTAAGTTGTCCTGAAAATGGAAGAATCGATGAATAAAATATTAAGGGACACACATCCCTATTCCCCTAAACCACAGCTTTTTTTTACCTGTGCTGCCATCCCTCGGGCTTCAGATGGGACCACCTTGGAGTGGTTAAGAGACAATGCCATCGCTTGTGACTGAGTCAGCATCAGGTCACTGTTTGACTATCCTATGTACTCTGCACTGTTGTTGAATGTCCGGGGATGGACTGAGTGGCACACTCACTTGGCAAAAGTCTCTTAGACTTTGACAGCCCTGCGAAACCAAGGGCTTCCAGGGCTGCATCGATTTGGAGAGCCATATAAACTCCACCACCTTTGCCATTTGTCACCATCACTAAGATGTTTAATAATATTTTTAAGAATGAAAATAACAGCAATTGATATGCATAATACAGTAGATATATTCCATGATTTTATATATATTTACAGTATATTTTAATTGTATAATATTTGCAAAATGGTACAGTGCTTTGAGCCTGTCTAGTGGGATGTATGCTAAATATGAATACTGCCTAGATTTCAGAAATACAAGAAGTGTTCAATTATAAACAGGAATTTTCATGCTCTATTCTTATAAATAGTGCAAGGTAGACATGATTCATTGGACAAAGACACACATATATGAACTTGCTGTTAATAATGCTAGCTGCTCTTTCTCCCCTTCCTGTCCGTTATAATCAACATGTCGGAGCAGGAGGTACACAGTAGTGGTGTGCAGCACATTATTATTAATTTTTTGACAAATGAAGAAGTCATTCCATCTCAGATTTATTCGACACTTAAAAATCTGTTTGGGGATGAGTGTCTCTCTCTCTCTCTCTCTCTCTCTCTCAGTCTACAGTGTATGATTGGTGCAAATCATTCAGAGAGGGACTATCATCTCTTCAGTCCACTTAAGGAATTTTTAGGAGGGAAGAAATTCAGTTTCGAATGGGGAGGTTATTGACAGTGGCGTAGCTGGGGGGGTCAAGGGGGGACATCTGTTCCCGGGCGCAGCATCCAGGGGGCACCAAATTGATGTTCCCCATTGCATTTTGGCAAACAGGAGGGGGCGTGAAATCTTCAGTTGTCCTCGGGTGCTGAAAACCCTAGCTACACCTCTGGTTATTGACACTGTGCAAGAATGGGTCAACATGTAGTCAAAAGACTTCAACTCTTCTAGGATTTAGGAGCTTCCTGAGCACTGGAACAAGTGTATTGCAGTGGCAGGAGACTACTCAGAAAAACAGTGTGTAAGTCATTTCATTATATTCAATAAATAAAGCATAGCTCATAAATTCCTGTTTATATTTGAACGCCCCTTGTATGTACCTAAAGATGCCTTGCAAGCAGGTCCTCCAACTTGCAGGGAAAACCTGTAAGTTGGTGGCAGGATTGACCCTCCAGCCACTGTAAAAAACATCACACTCTTCTGTGTGATGCTAAGGTGTCACCCATTGCACAGCTGCACTCGGATCTCAATCCGGGTGGTTCATTGTGTGGTGGGTGCGGCAACGCACTGTAATCAGCACATGCTCCCAACCTCTACCTAAACAAATGTACATTTTAGGAAACTTTCAAACTTCTTTTACTTAGTATTAGAACTCTTGTTTATCTTCCACTTCTTCTCCACAGAAAAGCAGTTGCATTCTTTCTGGTCATGTAGTAGACATCTTTTTTCCAGTTCTCCTCTTCATAAGTGTACTAAACTACAAGTGGGCTTGCCACCATTCATTAAATGATTTGTGGAGTTTTATTAACAGGCTACCACCAACTGAAAAACTAACACAATAGCCACACAGTGAAGAATGTGTAATACAAATATTCATCCATTTTCTGAAAATGTTGTAAACAACAGCGCACTGTTTATTAGCAGCATTGGAGGCAAAAAAACTTGGTTTGGGATCAAGAGTATTTTACATGTGCATCCATTTTCTATAGTTGTACCAATCCAGTTGATTGTTGAAGTCTATCCTAGCTTCTGGGAGCTAGGCTGGTGTTTGGACAAATTAGACTACCAGTCCATCTATCAACCCATCCAATGCTTTATCCAATTCAGCATCACAGGGACCATCTCTACCAGGATTAAAACAGGTACAAAATAGGAACCAAGCCTGAGTGTGTTACAGGACCATTTCAGTCATATGAAAATACTATCTGCTGTCTACACATCCCATCAGTCTCTGTTACAATATCAGGATAAATTTGGTGTGATTCAGGTTTACCTGTATATAAGGTGTGTATGAACCCTGTTACAACAAACCCACCTAAAGCACTCATTTGGAACAAAGAAACCTATGCAGTTGGATCACATATCATTACAATGTCGTTCTTCAGGTCTAAAGATGCCTTCAACCATAAACCTGGCCATTTCATGCTAATTATTACTTATTAGTTTTTGGCTGATGCCTTTATCCAAGGTGACTTCCATCATTTGAGATACAATTGGTTACATTTCTTTTGTTTTTCCAATTGGAGCACAGGCAGGTGAAATGACTTGCTCATGGTCACTTCAGTGGGATTTGAACCGACAGCATCAGGGTTTGCAGTCCAAAGTCTTACCTACTATGTCACTACCTTAATATTTCCTTATAAAAATGGTAAGAGAGCAAATAGAGAGTAGGATTTGTATTACAAATGCACATCCATTTTCAAATCTATCCATCCATCCAATCCTTTTAATGTACCCACTCTATTGATAGCAGGGCCATAGGGGGCCAAAGCCTGCCTCAAGTATCGGGTCCAATGTAGGAATGAGCCATGGACAGTGAAACTGGTCATTTGCAACACATATGTCACATACTGTATAATTTATTTCAAAAAAGCATACAATGCCATAATTATACTGTATTCCGACTGCTTGATGTTTAATTATTTTAGACATGAATTATCCTCATGAACTCCTGTTTTGCCATCTGCTATTTAAAAATATCAGAAGCTACATAAAGCAAACCCCACCTTTGTTGTTCAGTTAGGAATCCTGTGCCAGAATAAAATATAACTCACTGACAAATTCTAAGTAGGGTTTGTACTTTGCAATCAAACTTATGATAATGCATTTTTGTTTTTGTTATTCAAGGACCAGGCAAGAAAATATAAAATTAAAGAAATCACAATTCAAAATGTAGAAAAAACACCTGTCAAGTGTCAGGAAGAGTGGAAGGCTTTGTTCAAAGTTATTGAAATGTGACTTTGTATTTTCTGTTGAATGTCCCATTTGAATTTGTTTGAATGCAATATAATTTAAACTTCTTGAAGTAGGTACAATGAAACAACCTTCTTTAAATATGAAAGGGTACCAAAAAAAAAGTTGCTGATTATCTTCTGCAGATGTGTGGTTGTACTAGTTCTTTAAATACATTTGAGTTTTATGGAAGCTATTGTATATTTGCAAAAGAAAACAGCAGCAATAGAGTGAAAAAAATACTAAATTCATTCTCATTTGTTGATCTGTTTTTTCAAAACCTTGTAGGATTCAACATTTCCAACAAAACGCAATCACATGCACAACAAACGTCCATGTGCTTTACTGCCAGTGACTGTGACAACATTACAGTGGATTAACTTGAAGGCTTTAAGCTCTGCTCTAATCATTTTTAGCATCAGCTTAGTAGTCCTTCCCTGTACTTTGATCCATGTGGACCGGGGTCAGCACTGCTGCATCAGACTCTGGTTCAAATGCAGGGACTGGTCCCCGCCTTCTTTCATGTTTTCCTCCACCTTATCCACTTTTTCTCCCTCATGCGAAGCTGTGCAGGGTAGGTTGGTTGATGAGTAAAATGATTGTGAATCTGGCAGTCAAACTGTATCTCAAACAAAGATGCATTCCTGTCTTACACCTAAGTTGCCAATTAAAGAATCTTATCCAATATTTCCTTATGACCTATAGAGGAAGGAACTGTGTGAGAAAATGGCTGGGTGTGTAACCCTTATATAGTGTGCAGTGTAGAGAGGTGCAGACTCATTCTAGGCACACATATGAGTTAAACACAATATTAGCTGAAAATTAAGAAGGTGGCCTCATCAGGCCAGCTACTGTACTGAGTTTTGCATCATTGACACTCTTCAAGATAAGCGGAGAGAAAATGATGATGATTATTTTAATGATGATTCATATACATAATCGTATAACATACTGTATTAGCATCTAAACAAGACAGTTTGATTAGATTTTTTTCTATGCTGGCCCAGGGTAATGAATGAGTCCCATTATGGATTGTGGCCACATTCAAACTTCTCTACTGACGCTGCCATAAAAGGCCCTAAAATTGGAACAAGCTGTTTCCTTAAATGAATGGAAGGATGCATGGATAAAAATATGAATTTTTTGGGGAACCACCCTAGTAACGGCATATAATTAGAATAATTGCAAGCATGAAATATACACAACAAGTTGCGGATGTGTCTTTTTAGACAAGAGCTCAAAATAGAACCAATTTCAAATGGCTGGACTTCTGGTCATATTGATTCCAGACAGGAAGAGGTTCAGAAGGGTAAATCTTCCATTCTGATAGAGGGAGGAAGAAAGGAGGCATCAGAACACAGTGCCAACCCCTTGGTTTGATAGGTAATTACCATCACTAGAGCTCTTAAGCTCCCTCCCATACACACGCTCGTGACACCTGTTACAGGAGATATGGTAATATTAGTGTCAAAACTCTTAAGCAGAGTGAGGAGAGCTTCCTGAACTTACAGAATATTCCTTTATTTCATCAAGCGAAGTCATTTATTTTTGAACTCCATGGGAGGGCAATGGGTTTAAGTCCAGGATGGAGCAGACCTGCTACACGTAGGCATGAACTGTTACAACAGCATTCTTCAATGTTGTATGGTAGATTATAAAGAAAGGTTGTAGCACAAATCATATATGGTTTATAATTTTGAGACAGGGTTTATTATGAAATTGTATACTGAAAACAATCCAACTAATCATTTTCCAACCTGCTTCAGCAGTCCAGGGTCAAAGAAGGAGGCAACTTGCGTCACATCAGTCATCCATCCATCAGTCATCCATCCATCAGTCCAGTCTGAGTCACCTTTATCTATTACATGACTGTTATGAAAAAAGGCAAGTGCAAAAGGACAAATGGAGAAAAACTGTAATGAAAAAATGACAGATTTTCAAAGGGGAAAAGCAAGAGAAAAGCTGCTAGGCACGTAGTAATCTGAGCCTGTGTTAATAGGGAACTAAATATCAAACCAAATGTGAAGTCATTAACGATACATTGTCAAAAAAATCCTAAATCCTTTTCTACTCTAGTGCTAGTACTTTGTTATTTTTTTAAAATCTTTGATCTAAAGATGGGACAAACTTTTGATAGCAACAACCTCTATTATACAGCTTGTGTGATGATATAAAAGGTTGTAAACCAAATGACTACCAACATTACATTACTAGCAGCATCATTACTACTAATAAAATAGCTGTACCCAACCAACTCACAATGTGGCAATGTCTGAGAAGATATTCCATAATGGTGGTGTAATAAGATTAAAAAGAATAAAAGTAAAAGTAAATAAAAAGAAAAGTAACAAGGAAAAAACAAGATGCTACTTCAGGTCTTATAGGATAATTGGATGCAAAGCGTACTTTCATGTGATTAATTTAAGTGTCCTAAAACGATGGAGTTTAACACTCCAGGGATCACAGATTATAATGAAGATCTGAACAACAGATGATTGAGAGATCAGAAATGTGGTTTTTGATTTAGAAAGGAAAGTAAACTGGAGGTGAAAGACACTTTGAGAATTCTATTTAGTAGTGAAGCTGCTCCCATGAATCGACAAACACCTTGATTATATGTATACAATAATAAACAGGTTCAGAGTGGCCGCAGGGTTTTAAATACATTCAGTCATTTTTTGAACAAGGTATAAAGTCGCAGGAGACCAGGGTCTATGTTAGCGATGTTGGATAAAAATCCTTGCAGTTACCTGAATGTGGTGCCCTGCCATCATGAGGCACATAGATTTATGCATAAACTTGTGTGTGGTAATCATGGTGTCAGTAACAGGGGCACTAGGAAGCAACAGTCTACTCCAAAAACATTTAAAACAAAGAAGTAACAAACACTGATTTGGCCACCAGTTACTAATAAGTTAATTAACCTTTGGGAGGTAAGAGAACACTAGATTAACCAAATGGAGCCAGGCAGACAGAGGAGCACATATAGACTCCACACAGACATCAGGCCCCAAATATCTGTCATTCTCCAATCTCTATACTACAATGCCTTCTACTACTTATGGCATCAAGCAGCATGTCATTTTTAACTAAAGATTTAAACATTTGAAATTTTCTTTCAATTTATTTTTATAGACCTAGTTTGACCTAGTGACTATAAAACACGAGGCTGATGTTTCCATCCCTGCTTCTGACTCACTGCGGTAACCTCACACAAATTGCACAACGTTCACAGTGGCTTACTTCATGGAGGTTTATCTAGGTGGTATGCTGCTTGATTTTTTTTAAAAAATCTGAAACTTTGTCCATTCCTTTGTTGTTTGATTGTCAGATTTTTCCCATACTTTGCTCCCTGCAGTGGTGACTCTGAGGCTTGGGATCTGCGCCAGCAATCGAAAAGGTTGTTGGTTCGAATCCTGTAAATACTAGAAGTGATTCTACCCCGTTGGGGTCTTGACCAAGGCCCTTAACCTCCAATTACATTGTCCTGGGTATGACGTTAAATTGCAAGCAGGTTGTCCAACTTACAGGGAGAATTTGGGGGGTTGGTGGCAGGATTCGCACTACAGCCATCATAAAGAAACACCCACTGTTCCCATGTGGTGCTGAGGTGTCACCTGCTGCACTTGGGTTGAGTGCGGTATTGCACTGTAAATCAGCACATGCTCCCAACCTCACCTCTCTGCTCCCTTCTAGCCACCCTCACCATTTTTAGCATTTGCAAACCTATGTGAGATGTCAAATATCTCCTAAATTGATAAAAAAAATGAAATCATTTAAAAAAGACTTTTCTTAGCATGTGGATTCTTTTTCACTTACCAAATGCTCTGAAATCAATTATGTTTTTTGATACTCTGTTTACATACTGTGCCTTTTATTTATTAAATATCAAAGCATTTAGACTGCTGAGCAAAAAGAAGCAAAATCTCATTCTTAAGATTTTCCTTCAGTTTGAATACTCAGTTTTGTTACATGTAAGCAATGTTGCTATTCTTTCATCATTTCATGGCACAAGAGATGTGTCAGGAACAGGAGGAATATAAAGTCTATGTGTGATCTCATGTCTGTTGTGTCCCGTATGCATCCAACCTTCCAGTTCAAGGCAAAGATGCAGGCAGCATCATCCTTTACAAACCAGAACAGATGGTATGGATCTCACTTGGTGCTCTAAAGTACATAGATCTTGAGATTGTTTTTGTTAGGATTTTGTTTTTGGCTGGTGCAGCAATAACAGAGAATTTCTCCAGTATTCCTGTCAACGTCATGAAGTTTTTATAATGCTTATCAAGGGTTTTTTGGGCCTTTCAATCAAAATGAAATAGACTCCTTAAATATTATCAGAGCAACGTTCTTAAAGAATATGAACTGTAAGAATTGCCAATTTGTGAGTTTTTTTTAACAGTGAGGCTTTCTTTACCAGGTGCTTTAATAGTACCACCTATTCCATCACATATGTTCCTTCCATGTGCTGTGGCAAAGAAATGCCATTCTGCATCAACTCTAAAATCTGCCAAGTGCTGGTACAGTTTACAGCAGTTTTTACATTTTTATACTGTGCTGGGGTGTCACCCGCTGCACTTGGGTCCCAATCCAGGTGGTTTGGCGTGTGGTGGGTGCGGCAACATGCTATCAGCGCATGCTCCCAAACTCTATAATGACTGCGTGCGCCATCAGAAAAAAGTACAATTTGGTAAGTGGGGGCCAATGAGCTCATTTACTTATGGCAGCAGCTTTCTTCTGCGATTGTGTTGTGAAGACAGATAGTCACTTACCACATGGGAGCTCTGGCATTTCACCTCACTCTCTGTCCTGAAGTATGCAACCAAAGGGTGCAGAGAAACTTGACCAGTTTCCCAATGCAATGCTTATATGTGAAAACAAAATCCTAACAAAAATAATCTCCAGATCTGTGTACTTTAAAGAACACCAGGTGACATCCATACCGTTTGTTCTATTTCTAAAAAAGGGATGATGTTTCCTGTATCTGTGGCATTAGACTGGTAGGATAGACATATATGGGACACGACAGAAAAATAATTACACAAAACATAAACTTTAACATTCCTCCTGGTCCTGACACATCTTTCATGCTGTCAAATGATGAAAGAACATCAACTTGGATTCCACATAACAAAATCGAGTATACAGAAATGGAAGAAAATCTTAAGAATGAGATATCTCTTCTGTTCATTCAGTAGTCCAAGCACTTTGACTTTTAATAAATAAATGATATGTAAAAAGAGTATTCTTGTGTTTTTAAGGCTATGGTCGATCTTTTTTTAACTTTTAATGAATATAATCAAAATTTACATGTTGTTATTCTTTAAAACAGTGTGTAATTGCGTGGACACTAGGGGTCGCAATTGCCCCTTTAATCCCAACAGACAAACACTCAGGAATAAGAAGTGTTTTTAATCTTCTTCCTTCTATAAACAGTGCCTTCAAGCACCCCTGTCACAATAAACAGGCAATTAAATCACAAATTACAATAATAATAAACACAGTTCTGTCCTCCACACCTCCCAGTAAGCTCTGTCCAACACCTCCCAACTCCAGCTTACTTGCTGGGTATTCAGCCATCCTTTAAATAGTGCCTGACCCAGAAGTGCTTCTGTTCTTTCTCCCACGTGACTTGCCAGCACTTCCGGGTAAGATGGAGAATTCAAGTTCTTTAGTCAGCCCAGAAATACTTCGGGGCTCCCGTCCACTTGATCCATTAGTACTTCTGGGCTATAGGGAAAGTATGACTCCCCAGGTCCTTCGACAGCTCCCCCTGGCGTCACCCACAGCACACAATAGGGTTGAGAAACCACACTCCAAGTCCCAGGATGCCCTGTGGGAATCCGGGGCACTGCTATACTCCAGGGGAGCTGCCATCTAGTGTCTTGGAGGAGACAGTGTCCAAAAGTAGCTGCCTTCCCCCATCCTTTCATTCTCTTAGCATCCTGGCCAGGTTCAGCTGCCGGTCGTCCATCACAAGTGGTATGTACATATTAACCAATATTTTCTCTGACCTATCAAGCCCCACATCTCAAAAACTAGGCTAAACACAAAAAAAAACCACTTTTGGTGTGTAGACTAATATCATATAGATGATGTTACTGAAAAAAAAAAAGATTTTTGTAGATTGTTTTGTAGATTTTAAGATTTATATATACATTTTTTTATGTAACAAGGTCTTCACAGTGTGAATAACAACTTTTTATACCTTTTCTATGCTCCTTGAAAAAATTTGCAGAGTTAGTGAAAATCAATATGCAGTGAAATTTTTAAAGGGCTATAAAGAAAACATTATGATTGATTTCAGAGAATATTGTAAGAATCCTCAGTTTATGCTGAGAAAAATCTTTTTGAATGATACATACATATCTTTATTGGTTCAGGAGATATTTGACATCTCCCAAAGGTTTCTGAAAGCTAAAAATGGTGAATGCTGCAATCTTTGAAGGGGTCAATGGGGAGAAGGGTAGGGGGACAATTTTAATTATTTTTGGCTATCAATCAATCATACAAATAAATAAACTATGCAACAACGACCTGAATTTTGATGGATCCCATTGCTAAATTAACATTTAAAAGTACTTAAATGTGGTAATTTAATGTGGAAGTTTTTTTTCTGTATGTTTATACTCCCATTGTAAAAAATATATAAATACCAAAATAAACAGAACGTTGCAATTATCTGGAAATGCACGTGATTTTAAAAATGCATGGCATTGTGACTAGTGTGAGTGAAAATTATGTCACATGACTTTACAAGTCCATAGGTCACTGTGAGAAAATGAAAGGCAAGCATGTGTCTTTTGGGCAATGTGTTCAGACTGAATTTCCTATGAAGGAGAAAACAACTGACATTCACACACATATAGGTGACACATTCAATGCACATAAGGACATGCACTTTTGGGGATGATGGGTAAAGTGAGCACTTTATAGCTGTGGATATAAACATTGGCAATCAGCCCTGTAGTGGTCTCTTACAAAATACATGCACAGTAGAAAGAAGAGAAAATCTCCTTGACACTGACAATCAAAAAAATGGCAGCAGAGATGGGAATAGGGTGCCATGGATTCCAGCCATATATGAACTGCAGGGAGTTCTTCAGACATCTATAACAACAGCAAAAATGTATCAATCAGACGGTGTGAATTAAAGAATGTAGACTTGAGTCATATGTAATGATTTTATATTGTAAAATATAACAAGACATTAGTCATAAAGAGGTTTGGGGTCCCAAGTGAGAAAAACTTCTTTTAATTGCCATTTGGGAAAGAAATGTGTCTTCCACTCTGCAATCTTCTCAAATGACAACATTTTCTTGGATGGTCTTCTTCTCCTTGGGTGGTCCAGATTTATAAGCCTGCATTGGAACAGGGGGAGTCAGACATGACATGGAGTTGATGTCATTTGCTCCAGTTCTGGTGACCTCTCTTCTATACAAAGGCAAACAGGTCAAAGACTATGTAACATGCATTTCCTTCCATCCGTGCCCCCATAGGTCCTCCCTAAGATTTTACCAAGCCCACATATGTGACAATAAACTGCATCTTTATGGAATTTTAAAATTAATATCAAAGTCAAAGTAAACTTTATTGTCATCTCAACTGTATACAGGTACAGTATACAGAGAGACAAAATGATGACGCTCAGGGCCCACAGTGTATACATAGTGGAAATAGGATAGGACAGTGTGCGCAAACAGACACAACCATGCCACATACTGTTTAAACAGGCAATAAGCCAACATGAGTAACTGTCACAATTACATAGAAACCCATTTAATGAAAGTTCCACAGATCAGCATGGTGACTGATATTTTGACATGATGGATAAAGATCAGTCGGAGCAAGACATTGTAATCTAAGGTGTTTGGGAAGGTTAGAAGATCTTGTGGGGGCACACTGCATTGTGGAGACTGACAGTCTGAAGAAAATAGCTATCACATAACCTTATAGATCTATCTCTCATGGTGTAGTAACCTTTTCCAGATGGCAAAGGAATGGTGAAACTATGAGAGGGATGAAAAGGGTCCTACACAATCTAGTTGGTCTTGAGGATGCAATATTTGGAGATTGTGTCTTTAAGAGAAGAGAGAGGCACCCGATAATATTCTCTGTTCACCTGACTATCTAGTCTGTTGTGGCTGGACATGCTGCAGTTTCCATATCAGAGAATAACGCAGCTGGCCAGATCCCTCTCAGTGGTGCCTCTACAAAACATGGTGAGAAAAGGAGATGGAAGTCTTGCTTGTTTCAGTTGCCTCAAAAAGTGTAGGTCCCCTGATTGTCCTTTTTATATATGGAATGGTATTGTTAGTCCATGAGAAGTCCACAGTTATGTGCACACCAAGGAACTTGGCACTCTTTACAATCTTCACAGTGGAGTCACTGATGACTGGGATGTAGTCAAGGTGGGTTTTTCCTGAAATCAACAATCAATGCAAGATCTTGCCTGAAGAAGGGGCCTGAGTTGCCTCGAAAGCTTGCATATTGTAATCTTTTTAGTTAGCCAATAAAAGGTGTCATTTTGCTTGACTTCTCACTACATCTATAATGGCTATCACAGTACAACACCCTAGACAGGGGTGGGCAGATTCAGTCCTGGAGGGCCGCAGTGGCTGCGGGTTTTTGTTCCAACCCAATTGCTTAATAAGAAGCACTTATTGCTCAAGTAACACTTCTGCTTCACTTTAGTTGAGTCACTCATTAAAATTTTGAACCCTTATTGCTTATTTTAGTCTTAAACAGCGGCATTCTTGGTTTTTAATTGTTCCTTATTAGCAATAAGATGCCAATGACAAAAGAATCCAGCATTTCTCCATTTAGCTTGTTTCCATTTACACCTGTGTGTATTTATCATGCACTATTGGGTTTAATTGAATACTTGGAAGGAAAGTGAAGAGACAAAAGTGAAGCACTGAGAATAATTTGTCTGTTTTAGACATCAAATCATTTGGATGATATCCTTATAAAGGAAAAAAAATCTAGGATATGAGAATGACTTGACATGACAGAGTTAAAGCACTAGCAAGCCATGAAATTAAATAATTGACAAAAATTGGTTTTTAATTAAGCAACTGGGTTGAAACAAATACCTGCAACCACTGCGGCCCTCCAGGACTGAATCTGCCCACCCATGCCCTAGTACTACAGTCTTATCAATGCTGAAGGACAGATTGTTGTCTATGCACCAAATGGCCAGTGCCTTGAACATGGGAAAAGTGCAATATAAATAAAATGTATTATTACAATTATTAACTGCTCCACCTCCTCTCTCTATGAGGACTCATCATCCCTGCTTATCAGTCCTAGCACAGTGGTGTCATGTATGACTGTGCAGCCATGAGTCAGAATGGTAAAGCGCCGGGGATCAAGCACACAGCCCTGAGGGGCCCCAGTACTCAGTGTGTTAGGGCTGGAGGTGTTGAAGCCAATCCAAATTGACTGGGGCCACTCATTCAGGAAATCCCACATCAAAATACAGAGGGAGGTATTCCATCCTAACCCACAGTTCCACAATCAGCTTCTGGAAAACAGTTGTGTTAAATGCTCAACTATGACAGCATTCTGACATATGTACCTCTTTTATCCAAGTGTATAAGGGAGAGGTGGAGAGCAGAAGAATTAGTGTCCTCGGTGGAACCTGCTGGTCAGATATTCAAACAGCAAAGGGTCCAAAGAGCTGGGAAGACTGAATTTTATGTGTGCCACAACTAGCTTTTCAAAGCACTTCATTAGTACTAGGGTGTTGTACCGTGTTAGCCATTATGAATGTAGAGAAAAGCCAAGCAAAATGACACCTTTTATTGGCTAACTAAAAAGATTACAATATGCAAGCTTTCGAGGCAACTCAGGCCCCTTCTTCAGGCAAGATGTAATACAGAAACTGGAGTTCCCTATGTTTATATACACACTCTAGGACAAGAAACAACATTGGTAAATCTTTAAATGAGAAAGCACTTCATTATAACAGAAGTCAGTGCTATGGAAGGGTAGTCATCCAGACAAGTCCTTGATAAACTTTAGGTACCGGGATGATAGTGCTGGATATGAAGTACATTGGGGTGGTCAACTGGCTTAAAAATGTATTAAAGATATCTGTGAGGACCTCAGCAAGTTCATTGGCATATTCCCTCAACACATGACCAGGTGTATGTTGTCTGTGAGCATGACTTATAGTGAAACCTTCACCTGTTAACTCTTGTACTAACCCTCCATACAAGGGGAAGCATTGTTCATTGCAAATACCATATTAAATAAAAAATGCTTTCATTAACGATACAAATTCTTATTTTCTGCACTTGAATATATTCAATATCTATTTGATTTATTCAATATTTGTTTGATTTTTAAAAAATAGGTTCCTGCATAGAAAGGAAAACGTTATTTGTCTTTCAGTGTTTACTGTTGTTTACTTCTTGTGATTTAATCAGCAGCTAATTCTGTGTTGCATTTCTTCTAATAGAGAAGATATAAAATGTCCCCCATCTGCCACAATTGCTAATTGTATTAGCCCAGGCAGAAAGTTTTCATCATTTCTGAATGCTGGAAACTTAACTTTTTATGTGATTTTTGTAGCTTATAAAAAGTCACCTTCAGATCTGGAACACAATTCACTGCAATCAAGTAAAGGATTTGAATAAACTACAAAAGCCATTAGCTGATAAGATGAAGGACTTTAACTGAAAGGACAGAAAGACGCTGCTAAATAATTTCTATTGCAGTCTGACAGTTCAACTTCAGCCAGTTCAGATCCGGCATGTCGGCTTGTAATTAATAGAGGCTTTAACATTTTGCCCTGTCTAGTAAAATTACTTAAGTTTTGTTCTTCCAATTATCTTATCAGTGATTACTTCTGTCATCAACTATCATCAGCTGCTTGCTTTTTTGTAAACAATAGAAAACACTTAATTAGAAAACTCTTTTGTCTTAAGAAAATAACCTTTAAGAATGCTCTTTTTATTGCCTTTTTGTATTTGCCTCTTTTTTAAAGACCTTATCAGTCTTTACATTTGTTTTGTTTTTTTTACTCTGCTTTTTAGCAGGGCTTGAAATGGAGCAGTCCACTTTAATTTTCAGTGGCTGAGATCTGGCAGTTAATGGCTGAGTACCGATGCGTACAGTCACCTCACCCACTGACCCCCAAGGGGGACCTCCCCAGACTCTTCGAAGCAATGCATGTTGTGGCCTGCAGGAGGCAGTCCAGTTCCCCTAACCCTACACAGACAGATGTAGACCTAAGTCCAGCAACACACTAGCTTTTATTCCACTGTGGGAAACACTTCCCCAAGCGTTTTCCACAAAAACACAGTACCATAATAAGCACAAAGGAGCCCACAGCACTTTATCTTTTTCCATCCTCTCTTTCTGCCTCCACTCCTTCTCCAGCATGTTTCCTCACCTTCCTCATGACTCTGGCACCTGGAGCAGTGGCAGCTAGCTGGCTCCTTTTATGTAATCCCTGAGAGTACTTTTGGTGTCCAGTAGGACTGGTCTGGAAGCACTTCTGGGTAAGGTTGGAGCCCAGTAACGTAGGGTTCAGGAGTCCCTGCAGCCTCCCCTGGCAGTACCCCTGGAACCCAACAGGGCTGAGCCACCAAACTCCAGTTCTTAGCATGCCCTAAACTGGAGTACCTAGAGTAAAACACTGACATGGAAAGAGAATGTCCAAACTCCTCATAGATAGTGCCTGGGCCAAAACTGAAATCCTTTTTGAACTATTAATGGACTTTCTGAAAATGTAGTACTGAGCCTGTTAGAAAGTAAACATACGAGGACACAGAGTATAATATATGACTTATTTGACATAGACTTTAGATTTGAACCGTATACTTGTGATATGTGCTACTTATGGCTTGGATCCAATGAGCCTCTCATCTGTTTTTGTGATTTACAGCATCCTTCATTTCTTGAGTTTATTGTTTCACTCCTGTTTTCTTCTTTTTCTTGTACATTTAGTCAAACTCTTTTAGGTACAGTATGTAAGCCCCATATGCATTGTACTACTTGGTCATTAACTGTAAGTGCCAGACGAGCATCCTGGCTGGATGAGAAAAGAACATTTTACCCGATCAGAGGAATATAAGTAATAGACCAGCAGAAGCCAGAGGCCAGGAGCAGTTCCATTCCTCCAGTGGTCCCCTAGAATTCATTCCAGTTTGTACACTCGCAGGGGTACATGGGAGTTGGAATATGGAAGTTCAGTCTTGTTGGGGACCCTGGGTGATGTTAGAGGGCGCTGTCTGGGGAGGGTATCTTTCTGGTTTTAAGGGCTTAGAACACACTATGCATAGCATATGAGCGCATAGAGGACACACAATGATACTGCAGGCATTCATGGGTTTGGCTTAAAAGGGGCCCACTGCCTCACCTCGGGGAGTCAGAGTCAGGAGGTAGTGGGCAACAGTCAACAGGAGAAGTGGAAGGAGAAAAAGAAGATTCACTTGCTTTAAAATTGTGGTGTTGTTGATTGTGCTCACTTGGTGAGTTATTTAGTGAAATAAAATCCTTTATTTGAACCCAGGAATGTGTTGGTTGATAAGGAGTCTCAGGGTTTGTGGCTCAGTGTTGCCCCCTTGTGGTTACAGAATGCCTTGTTCAAGTAGGAGCCCTACCTACAGCTGGTGACAAAATCAAATTTAAGATTTAAGAGTGACTCTTACTTGCTTCAACTATCCACAACTTTACAATTATCTTAATCTTTCCCGAAGTGACTAAAATCATTACATAAATAGTGTAGTATGATGGGATCTTAGCCACACCACCACATGCTTCTCACAAAGGAATCCCCTTTGAATCATTTTCCATGAAAAAGTGGATCTACAAAGCTAGTGTGATGGGTTCTTTTTGTGTGTTGTCCCCTTCTGGTTATTATTTGTCTGTCCCCAACATTTCTCATTTTGACCTGGATGTGATTGTATCACCAGAGCACTGACTCAGTTTTTGATTAGTGGATTCCGAAAGAGGATGGGTGCAATCTGTTACTTTACTCAAGCTATACAATGCATTGAAAAATTTCACTGGCAGCAGGAATTTAAAATAAGTGGAACTATTTCCTTCACAAAGATCCCCTCATTTATTTCACTCAGATGACATACACAAACAAGGTTGATGATGTGAACACCTTCGAAAATTGAATCAGGCTAAATTCTGACAGTGCACAGTGACTGATAGCAAAGCAAACATCTTTTTCAAGAACTCTGTCCTTGATTTAGTCTTTACTAACTTTATTGATGAGGTCGGATCTTGTTTGTCGAGAAGCCAAATAAAGCATTTTGCTGATTTTTGGAAGAAACTCTACAGTGAAAGTTACACTGTCATACAGTTGTAATCCATCATAGCTGTGTACCTAATGAACATGTGTTACCTACATGAAACGTCTCTTTGTAGGTCTTCAGTGTAATCCATCAACACAACAGGATAATTTATTAGTTTTTTCCACAGTTTGTGGCAGTAGTCCAGTCATACTCTACTCTACCTAAGCACTGACAGAAAACTAAAAATTTCAGACATTGAATGTTTTCTCCTTCCTTCAGATTTTAAATTGTGTATAGTTTTGGGGAAATTTTAAATGCATTTTTGCAAAAAGACAAAAAGTGTATGGGTTCCAATTAAAGAATGTCAAAGGGCAAACTGCCAATGTTGCATGGCTCGAACCAAACGGTGTGATTATCAATGTGCTGGAGTAAAATGAAAACTGCCTTGGGAGAGGTGACAGATATCAGGCTCAGCAAACTTTTGAAGGAAAGTCCAACTCATAGCTGAATTCCACATGAATGTGTCTCAACTGAATGAAGGGGGGTCCCCAATAAATGATCAGAATATAGTATCTGAAAAAATTAGAGTTGGCTAAGCTGCTAGGAGGTGTCATGGAAAAGTTACTGAATGCAATGGTGGTATATGAAGCTCACAGAGTTGTCTGTTGGACCCAGGATTTTGTTGTCAGGCATTAATGGTGTCTCAGAAATATGGTAAAGAAATCCTGGTGAATACTGGTATGGGCAGATGGCCAAAAACTGGCCTGGGTGTTTGTCTCTTTTAAAACAGGTAGTTTTTAGGCTCAAGGGTGCCAGGAATTTTTTTCTTTCTTTAATAAATAAACACATGTGTAAGTAAAAACTCTGCCAAGAAAGGACTTAAAACTCCTTGTTCACTTACTTTCTCAAAAACTTCATTAAGCATTGAATATTTTCGTGTTTTTCTAAAAAAAGAAAAATCAGTAACTAGGCACTGCTTGAAATGGCAATCGGAAGGTTGCCGGTTCGAATCCCGTAAATGCCAAAAAGAGACTCTGCTCTGTTGGGCCCTTGAGCAAGACCCTTAACCTGCAATTGCTGAGCGCTTTTTGAGCAGTGAGAAAAGCGCTATATAAATGCAAAGATTTATTTTATTTATTTTTTTATTTTATTTATTTATTAGGAAACACACTGACCTCTAGTCCTTAAATAAAGGTGGCTCATTTAGAGTTAGCTGAACTTTTACATTTTGACCTCATATTCTTTGGTCTTCAGTATGAAAAAATACGGTCTCACAGTGAACACATCGCTGATCTTACTTTCGTTGTTAGTGTTCCTCAAATAAACATTGATGCATGAATATAATGAAATGTTTGCCTATGGATGAAAATTGTGAATATTTAATGATGTCCTCGTTTGTCGGCAGTACATGAAATATCTGCTCTGCTAAATCCTCCCCGGTCACCTTTAAGTGCTGTTATTGTGAAGGGGAAGTGTCTAAGAGCAACAACAGCTCAGCCACATAGTGGTAGACCACACAAACGCATATGGTGGGACCTCTGATTGTGTGTAAAAATCACCTCTCCTCTGTGGATTCCCTTGTAACAGAGTTCCAAACTACCTGCATCTTGAAGCAACATCAGCACACAAGCTGTACATCGGATGCTTCATGAAATGGGCTTCCATGGCTGAGCAACACAAGCCCAAAATGCAATGTTGACTGTTGACTCAGTGGTGGAAAGCATACCACCATTGGGGCTGTGGAAAGTTGTTCTCAGGAATGGTCAATCATGGTTTCTTATCTTGCAGTCTAATGGACAAATATGGAATTGGTGGGTGCTAGAAGGATGCTGCCTTCTGGACTATATAGTGCATATTGTAAAGTTTGGCAGAGGAGGGATAATGGAATAATGGTCTGGGGCTGTTTTTCAGGGTTTGGGCAAGGCCCCTTGGTCCCAGTGAAGGGTACAGTGTATGAACACATCTGAGTCAATTGTGCACTTCCAACCTTGTGGCAATAGTTTGGGGAAGACCTTTTTTGTTCCTGTACCACTGTGCTCCTCTCCAAACACCCAGTTCCATAAAGACATGGTTTGGTGTGGAGGAACAAGACTGGCCTGACCTCAACCCTCTTCAGCACCTCTAGGATGAACTTCAATGCTGATTGTAAGCCAGGTCTTCTTGTCCAGCATATGTGTCTGACCTTACAAATGCTCTTTAGAATGAATGTGCACAACTCTTCCCAGAAGAGTATAGCCTGTTAAAACCGCAAAGGAGAGGGCAACTCCATATTAATGCCCATTGTTAACGGCCATGTCCAATAAAGTTATATAGGTGTGATGGTCAAGTGTCCATAAACTCCTGGCCATATAGCATAATATGAGAAAACAAATAAATACCAAGTGCTCAATACAGAGTCACATATGTACTTACGATTTGTTGTGACAGTAAAAATGGATGAGACAGAAACAGATTCAGCAGGCCTAACAGCATTGTGGAAGTCACTCCAAAGTATTGTGAAATACAAACAAAGGAACATAAGTTAGTGCAAATCACAGAAAGATAGCCAGCCTACAGTACGTGGCATGGAATGTAATGAAGAGGGGTGTGCTGATGTATAACTCACCAAGTCAAAGTAATTATTTGTAAACTAATTTGCATTTATCTCATGGTAAATATTAGAGGCTCTAGTTGGTTAGTGCATATTTATAACTGAATTTGAATTTGTTTTAATTCATATTATTAGAATCTCCAAAGATGCATTACAGCTTAGAATTTATGAAAGATTTGAGCTTAATAATTGAAGATCACTTTTTCATTTATTAGTAGATGATTAATGAACAACTCATCACTATCAGCTTTGTACACCAGATTTCTTCTGTCCCTCTTCACAAACCAAGCACTTTGAACTTGCTTAAGGACTTCTGGAATTCTTTCCACTGTAGTTCAGCTCAGGACTTTTCAGTGATCAACTCCAGGACATTCTCTACTATTAGGAGTCATTCCAGTGTAAATTTGGCCTTATGTTTCATTTCATTTTCTAACAAAAGAAAATAGTCATCCCAGATTTAGCTCTTTACCAGATGAGAGGATGTGCTCTAAAATTTGCTAGTTACTTTGCTTCATAAATTTTCCTGTCATTCCTGGCAAACTTCCCACTGACTGCTGACAATGTTAATGATGCTGACTGGGTAATGTGCTGAATTTGTGCCAGACGTAATGTTTTCTATTTAGACCAAAACATTGCAATTTTATTGTCTCTGGTCCCAAAGCAATTCTGTTCATGTTTGCTTTATTATATGCGATTCAATTATGTTTATTTTAACAGGTGGGCTAAAAGCATTGTGCAGATTATCAAAATGCAACACAACAGAAATGTTTTCAATTAACACAGAAATAGTAATTACTCAAAGAAATAAAAAAGTAAGACGTACACAGTACACTAATTTAATTGTATTTGAATGATTGCTTGATTAGTTAAGAAAACAATTGGATCTTAAGATTGAATTTGGTGTATTTGATTGGTTAGTCAAAGTTGCAAAATGATTTGTTTAAGCAGACGTGCATACAGTAACACAGCTAAAACCAGCACGGTACTGTAAGTCTTTCATTCAAATGGTTTGTGTGCATTTACACACTTTTTCAAATTACACTTGTCATAATGCCTCTTATCACCAGGACAATAAGAGACTTTACAAGTTAGCATTACTTGTATGAAACAGGCACCTGCACGAAACAGACACAAATAAAAAACAGGCATCTCAACCCTGTACCATGAGCATCATAGCAGACAAAACTTGACGTTTAAATAGTTCATCTTCTGCTCACTTAACTATTCCCAGTAACAGACATTTTAAGCAAGAGTGCCCAAACTTTTGCATGCCACTGTACTTATGAATGTTTAGAAATCACTTTAGTTTTTTTTGTCTGGCACCTCATGACTTAGCATTATGAGAAAAGCCCCACATATGATATACCGCGCGACTCGTCTTGATGTCTTGTTATGCATGACATTGAGCTTTTTGGGGGTTCGTTCCTATTTGTGGCCCTCAAGACTTGAAAATCCCTCATTCTTAGGCCTTTTCTGGGCCATATTTTCTGCAGGAATTTACACTGTGGAAAGCAGCCCTGACACAGTCAGGCAGACACTGATGGTTTACACCCAAACACACGTTTATTATACATTTGTTATATACAAGTGTACACACAACCCAGTGCCCCTGCACCAATCACCCTTAGTCCAGGCCTCACACAATACCTTTCTCTCTTCTTGACCGTCTCCAATCCTCTCCTCCGAGCTACCTCCACTTCCACCCGATTCCAGCCATCAAATGGAGGGAGGCGGCCCCTTTTATGTTCACCTGGACGTGCTCCAGGTGCTTCCCGATGAACTTCCACCGGCACTTCCTGGTGTGGCAAAAGTGCTGGCTGAGCACCCAGATGCACTCCGGGTGTCCCTGGCTAATCCTTCCACCAGCACCTCTGGGTGTTTCGGAAGTGCTGACGGCCAGGGCTCTTCAGGCATCTGGCCGCCCCCTGGAGGTGACCATGGGCCCCTATAGGGTTGAGCTTCCATGCTCTGTTCCCGTGTTCCCCATATCGACCAGGGCGGCTGCCCACTTGTGGTCCGGAGGAAGAGTAGTTCCTCTCCTGGTCCTTCCAAGCATCCCAGCTAGGTACTGCCCCCAGCCACTCGCCACAATATCCTCATGATAAAGAGTAAACCAAGAGGTGTCTGGAGGCAAAAATAATCAGAACGACTTGAAATTGTGTATACCACATCAATTGACCACAAGGGCTCATCCCCAAATTGGATACAGACTCAAAACTATTACTTGTTCACAAACCTTTGAAAAATGGGCATAGGTAATATAGGAATGTGGAGTGTCGTTTTATGCTATTTTGAAGGTGCTGATCGCGATAATGATAATATTTTAAAAAATTGATTCTTTACTTGTGGTCCTATTTCTCTTAAGAGCCACTCTCAGAAGGTTACAAATGACAAAAATCAAATATAAGTATGTGGGAATTATTTTAGACTATTTCAAGGTCAGTGATTATGAATACAATATTGATGTATGATACTTTACTAGAGATCTAATCCTCTATGGACCTCAATCACAAACAGCAAATAATGCTTGTGTCCATAATAAAAGCAAAATGGCACAACGGCAAGACATATTATAAAAACGACATATTGTGGCTAAGGGCCCCCACTTAAGTGAAACCATAACCAAGAAATTAGCCTGATCCAGAAACAAAAATTCATGGTATCTTTCATCAAAACCAGAACTGCAACTCTAAAAACCATTGTCACTGTAACTATTGCAGAATTTCTTTAAGCAGAATTTCCTAAGATGTACAGATCAAACAACCAAAGTTTTCTTTTTGATTCAGTCTCAGATGATCTGGTATTGCTGATATAGCTGCACCTGTTATTGGGATTCAATGGGAGTTATTCTTTGTTTTTCAGTTATTTTTGGAGATTTTTAACCATTTGAAAATTATTTTAATGCATTTACATTTTTTTTTACTTTCTCCCATTACCTGTTTAAGCAACACAATCAGAGTGTCATGTGATTGAAGTCCTCGTGCCTGTGATGTCACTGGACTTCAGGCATTGGTTTGGCCATGTTAACAGTTGAAATTAAAACAACTCTTTAGTAATAGTTAGCTTTAATTCAAGCAGGCTAAGTGCTAGGCCTCGTGTCTGCATTGAATCCCATTTTTGACTTTGACTTCAGTCTTTGGTTTGCCCCCGCATTGTGTGCTTTATTCTTTGATTTTTCAGGTTTGACCCTTTCCTGTCACTTACTACTAATTTTAGTCACGTGTTTACATCTTCCAGTCTTCTGGTTACTCACAATGGTCCCTGGAAACTCTGTCTCACAACAATTGTGTAACTGATGTCACGCATTGCTCTTCTCAAGGGTTATCCACTTAACGGAGTTAGAAAAGACTAATATAAAGTAACAGAGTAATACAGTGTTGAGTAATACATCCTCAAAAACAAAACCCAAGTGCAGAAATACATTTTTTTGTGTTTCAAAGCCCTAATAGGGAAGAAAATTAATTTTAAAAACAAGAAAACTAAGCATAATCAAATTATAATGAATCTTAACTAGTATAACACCCACTAGTTGTGACTCTGTCCCACAGATGGGACAGCTTCTGAGCTGCAAATGGTGTACTCCCATGTGTCTGATGTGAGGCTGACTCTGTCTAAACTCCTCACGCTTACACACGCCTGGACCATTACACTTATAGGCATGATTCTAGGATTAATTGGTAACTTCACATTGGCCTGTTACGAGTGAGTGTGGATCATCTAATCCAGTTGTTGCTCCACCTGCCTAATGACCCAGCAATGGAACAAATAATTGAAAGATGACCCTTTTTCTACATTCAACTAACACAAGTGTATGCTCTCTGTGCCTCTACAAAGCTCTTGCCTGATGATATTATACGGTTGGTAGCAATTAAAAAACTTTGCATGCGTAAAGTTATGCTCAATTAATTTTATCTCTTTTTTTATTTTTCTTTTAGGGAGAGTGTTCACAGAAATGTTATAACATGTTCATCTTGGAAACTGTGTGTGTGGCCTGGTTCTCCCTGGAAATTCTTCTTCGTTTCATTCAGGCCAAGAGCAAATTGGCATTTATTCAAAGACCCCTAAATATTATCGATGCCATTGCTATTCTTCCATATTATGTCTCTTTGATTGTAGAAGATGACAACCAAATCAAGGAAAAGCCTGGGGGCAAGGGCTATTTAGAAAAACTTGGGCTAGTGCTTCGAATCCTGCGTGCCTTGAGGATATTATATGTCATGAGGCTGGCGAGGCATTCTCTGGGGTTACAGACCTTGGGCCTAACTGTGAGGCGCAGCACAAGAGAATTTGGATTGTTGCTTCTCTTTCTCTGCGTGGCAGTCACACTTTTCTCACCTCTGGTTTACTTAGCCGAGAGTGAAATTATGAAGAGCCAGGAGTTCACCAGTATCCCCGCTTCTTATTGGTGGGCCATCATCTCTATGACAACAGTTGGCTATGGTGACATGGTGCCAAGAAGCATCCCGGGCCAGGTTGTTGCTTTGAGCAGCATTCTTAGTGGGATTTTGATCATGGCATTCCCAGCCACATCCATTTTTCACATGTTTTCTAGATCATATTTGGAATTAAAGGTGGAGCAAGAAAAAATGCTGGAGAAGGAGAGACATGCCCAAAACAGCACAAATTTAACGGAGAGTGAGACAATGGAGAATACCCACAGTATTGTGTCAGAAGAGGAAGAGGGGCCGCTGCCTCCGTTTGGCACTAACAACAAAAGCTGTCACCCATAAAGAGCCGTTTTCCCTCAAGCATTATGTTGCTGGATGATCAGACCATCCCATTCTGCAAAAATATTAATCCTTGCACTTCCATCATGGTGCCACAAAACAGTATAATACTGAAGCAAATTCGGATGACGAAGCGTTTGTTAAAAAGGATTCAAATAGGAAAGCTAATGGATGATATCTAAGAACCAAAATTGTTATGAACAACTTATTATTGTTTTAACTGTTAGCCTGGCATACAGAAATTGCTTTCATTAATCATATTTCTCACTAACAAATGATTTTAAGGAGAGTTTACTTTCTTCCAGACAACGGTCTAAGCTACAAAATCATGCATGATATTTTGGCATATGGGTTCCAACGTTTCCTGAGGAAATTACTGTACCAAGAATGAAGAGACAGCTCCATTTACTATGTTTGACTTGCATAATGCTTGTACTCTGTTATTTCATGTATGGCTTTCCTAAAATAATCCTATACCAGCATCATAAAAACTGTTTCTTATTCCCATATACACTTCCTTAATATCTGATATAGAGAGAAGCCTTAATACTTTCAGCTAAAACTAAAATGTTTCAAAAACACCATAGAAGCACATGACTATAATTTTAAAATAAATCATTTGCTTAAGTGCACTATTAAATGTAGCATTTATTTCATTCATAACATTATACATGTTTCATTCAAATATTGACCCATTCAATTAATAGGAAATGTTTCCTTTAGGACGGTTATCATGTGATGGCAGACAGATTTGGATATTTTGAGATTTATATAATTTTGCATGGGTACCTGATTCTATTCACTTACTTTGAAAATTGCCAATATGAAATGGGGTGACATGGTGGTGCTGTAGTTACTGTGACTGACAACCTCAAGGGAAGAGTTTTCAGTTTCTGCTCAAGTCATTATAAACCTAATCCTGAATCTTACTGGGTTTCTGTAGGTGGTTGAGTTTCCTCCTACATCCCAAAATTGTAAATGTTAGGCAAAATGGTGTCTCAGTATTAACTTTGTATGAGTGAATGTGCCCAATGATGGACTAGTACCTTCTAATGATGGTTTTTATCTTGCATCCAATGCTACCAAGAGAAACCCTGACACTGTTACCTTGTGATGAAGTTAGCAGATATAGAAAGGTTTTGTATAGAAATTTCAGAGGATGTGAATTTTATGTAGGAAATTCATTATTTTTAAATTCCACTTTAAATTCTGATGACCCACCCAGTGGTACTGTGCCCAGTGCTGCCTGGATAGATTCTATCCAATGTGAATCTGAACTGGATTAAGCTGGTTGGACAATAAATAAATATCACTTTCAGATCTTTATAAAATATAATTAATAAATGCTTGAAATTGGGCATTTGCAGTGCCTTCAGTCCACACCTGACTTACTGTCTGCATGGAATGTGCATATTCCTCTCCAGCTTCCGTGGGATTAACTCTTGGCGTTCCTGTTAACTCCCACAATGCAAAGACGTGCAGGCTGGATTAACTGCCAAGCCCTTGACCTTAAATTGGCCTTAAATTGGCCCCATGGGTTATGATTAGAGGTGAGAGGAAAGAGTGTAAAAACTATGTGAAAAACACAAATGACTAATAATTAAAAATGAGTTTATTGGAACACCTTAATCAGAAGCAGGAAAAGTATTAACACTAATTAAAACCAAGCTATTACTGACTATATAAAGCTAGCTATAACAACTGAATAATTTAACCAAAAAACAAACATCCAAAGAATTATAAATGCTAAACATAAATTGAATTCTATACATATTTTGTATTGATCACTTAAAAGGTTTACCAAGATCTGACTGTAATATGACTAAAACATGACATAAGCACAGTAAACCAGCCAGAAACTAAAATGAAAGGATGTTGAAATAAAATACCTTCAATTCCAAAAGGTTTTACACCAAAACTCGAGGAATGAAACTCACTACCCAAGAAATTCTTAGTAACTAAACTGTAAAGCTAACAGACCAGAGCATAACTACATTTCTATTTACATTTAATTGCTCGGCTGACACCTTTACCCAAGGCAGCTTACAACTTTTATGATACAATTGGCTTACATTTCTTTTTGGCTTTTCAATTGGCGCACAGCCAGGTCAAGTGACTTGCTCATGGTCACATAGTGTCAGTAGTGGGATCTGAACCCACAACCTCGGGGTTTGAAGTCCAAAGACTCAACCACTACATCTAAAAGTTACCAGAAAATTAACACTAAGGGTGTGAACAGCAAAGTGAGGGCTCTCAGTCCCTCAGGGGAAAGATCAGACAGTCAGTCATTCATTTTCTAACCCGCTTTGTCCTGAACAGGGAGCCTATCCCAACTACCATAGGGCACAAACAGGAACAAACCCTGGACAGGGAGCCAGTCCATCACAGGGTGGATATACATACACACACACGCACACACACGCACACACACATACACCAAACACACATTAGTATGTGTTTAAACTGTGGGAGAAAACCCACATGATCATGGGGAGAACATGCAAACTCCACACAAGGAGGACCTGGGATGTGAACCCTGGTCTTTTTACTGTGAGCCCAACTTACAGCTCAACTTGTAACACATAATACAGAATAAATAAACAAAAAAGAAAAAAATTTAAAGAATACAATAATTACTATACAATTAAACAAAAATAATGAAAGCAAAGTTAAATAAAAGGCACAGACAAAGCTCCAGTAAAGTGCCAACATGGTATGAATGATAGCTGGTATGTCCTGAGTTACACTTATCTCTCTTCCAGTGCTTGTTCCCACCATCTGCACAGTGCTGCAAACATAGACACCCATTTCTATTGAGTTCTAACATGAAAGTTCTGAAATATTTTAATTTGAACTGAACTGCATAAATGCTAGATTTTACTCTATTTATTAATAACTAACTGGGAGCTTCGCCCCCTGGTCGGTTCATTCACCAACCCCCCCAGCTGGCGCTATGCGCCAGCCACTTCACGTCTCTGCTGCTCGCGTATGTGGATTTCACTTTCACCAAACAACAAATTTTTTAATTCTCACGGATAGGCCTCTTCATTGGGAAGAAACACTACTTTTCCCTGATGGCAACACGAATTAGACAATCTACAAGTCTCTGACTTAAAAGTTGAAATCCGAACAATATATTCGATCTCTTTTTGCTGTTCGGTGAGACTTGCTGCTTTTGCATAAACAGCTTTGAAAGTCTCCTCCAACCACTTCTACTTTGCCAAAGCAAGGAGACTCTCAATTCTTTGTTTGCAGTAAAGAACATCCATAGCCTTCTGTTGCACAATGTCAAAGACTACATCAGTTTCTGAGAAGATTTGTTCATTTGAGTTTAACATAAAAACAAACTCAGACTCCTCCAGTGTCCATAAGAAGCCTTTGGCAGCACTGAATGTGTCCTCATCTGCTATGGTCTCATCCTCGATAAGAATCATCATACTTGTTTGCCAAAGTGCTCACTATTCATGATGTAAAGTCCCACCAAATAGGAACTCTTCAGGGCAACCTCGAACACCCTGCAGACTCAAGAACACACATCCTCTTGGTAGATTTAGAAAAAAAATGTGGCAAACCCAGAGAGAGATAAAAAAGAACATTTTTGATTCAGACAAGCATTTTGCTCCCTGAGACACCACCAGGTTCAGTCTGTGTGCATAGCAGTGTACACGCATTATACTGGGGTCTATTGCTTTAATTCTGAGAGGAAGTCATGGCAGCAGCCCCATCACTGGTTTGAGCCACAAGTTTTTCTTTGTAATTGTAGCCCTGCATGTTTTCATTTAAAGCATTAAAGACAGACTGGGCATCTCACCCCCTGTAACATAAAAAAATCCAGCAAATCACTCCTGAGTTTGACCTGCAGTATCAACATATCGAACTTTGACAGACATGAAATGTCAGTTGTCTCATCTACTTGCCATGCAAAAAAACGGAGCAGTTTGAACTTGACCTTTGATTTCATCAACAACAGTGGCTGCAATAACAGAAATCAAATCATTTTGAATGGATTTGGACCTGCCAGAAAACACTGGAAATGTGTGGCCAAAACAGAATCCTATTTGGATAATGTTTTCATGAATTCTTTATAATTCCCCTTGTTAGCAAATTCACTACCCTCATCATGCCCTCTGAATGCCAGCTTTTGACGTCAATTAGGCAGCTAAGAAAAGCATAGTTTTTTTCGCTCTTTCATTGTGTTTTGCAACCTGAATGCGAACACCATCATTAATTGCATGTTCTATTGTGACCCTGCCAAGAGAACTTAACTATGCACATGAACTCACGTGTTCATTGCTTTTCTCATGTCTTTTGTATGCCCTGTCAAACTTAGCCAGATCCCCAAAACCCAGTTTTAACCAAACAAACTGAGATGGTTTCATTAAGAGGGATGGCCAACAGTACATTCACTTTGTCAGAGCACTTCCAGTCATACAGCTCCCCTTGTCATACCAGGAGAGTTGAAAAGACCGGTTATTTTTCCCTGACTTCTGACCCAAATCAATCTTGGGTGTTGATCTGCTGTGCTATTTAATTCTGAATCCCTCTTCATAAGGAAGACTATCAAAAGGCTTTGCCAAAGTCAGGTCAGCAATATCAGCACTCTCTGCCATTATGCACAGCTAGCTAGCTGACTGGCTAGTTAGCTCCCCCCTGTCCCTAACTGATCTAGTTTGAAATAAATTAACTAAATTTACTAAGCTGAAACAATGAGCAAACTCAAGAGTGCTATATTTATGTTTTTATTTACAGTAGGATATGTACAAATGAAAATAGTGGGATATATCACTAGCAAATAACAGCCTACGAGCAGCAGCTTGTCTCACGACTTCACAAAATCCGCATGGGACTGAACTTGAAATGCTCCGATGCCAATCGGAGTGCTGTCAATCAAAAAGAGGTCCAGCCACTTTGACTGTTCCTCCAATTATCATGCAGCAGCCCAGAGTCCTGGCCACCCCAATCCCCCATTTACCCCAGAAACACTGAGCTTCCCTGGAAATTACCTTTTGAAACATTTGTTCAATAGACATCCAGCTTTGCTGCATTATAAACAAAATATATTCTGAAGTGCCATTGAAATCCAATGAAGCTGCACTTCAATGGGTTTTAATGGATTGTGCTGCCATGGGAATGTATGAGAAAAAAAAATCACGTGAGATGACCTGTAAGAAATTATTACAGATTCTGAATGAACTAGCCATGAAGTTGAATACATTCTAGCATGCTCTGTGTAATAATAATGAAAATACAACAGTACAATTTTGATGAATTTCTTTTGTGACATTTTAGTGGAGGCAGAGCTTCCCTTGTAGTCTTAGAGCAGTTGTCTTTGTAGTGCAGCGGGTTTTTGAAATCTGATGACACTGACATAAAGATCCATACCCCAAGCATAAGGATTTTGGCAGTATGATGAAGTGGCCAAGGCACTGGAATTTAAACTATAAGATTGCCAGTTCAGTTCTGCCTCACTGTGTGTCCCTGAGCAAGTCACTTAACTGCACTCTTCAGTCCAGTATAACACCAGATATACCAGATGGGTATGTTTATACTGGATCAACTAAAACATGTAAGAAAATGTAAACATACATACTGTGCTAGCCTTTGCTTTTTACAATATTAAAAAGTCACTTCACACAGTTTTCTGACATGTCCTTAGATGCCAATGATCCTGCCATCAGTCTTTTACTAATGTGCTGCCAGAGCAGCAAAGCTCAAGTACACTTGGCGATGGAATGAAGAAATCCCAATTTCTTTCACATTCTATAAACAAGCCAATTATAAACTATCATAGTATAAAATTATATGAATAAGTTAAAAAAGAAGGACAATAACACAATAACAAATTAAAATTCATATTATCAGCCCAGAGTTAATCAACAGACTCCTGCCAAGCCAAGTTGATACTTTCAAAGCCTTGGAGTTACAACTCACACAACAAAATATGATTTACAGATTTATAGAGATTTATGTTGTTTTAGTTATAATGCGCACAGTAGCATGTAGCATTACAATAATCAGTTCTGCTTGATGCAAATTTATTTACTCACTTTTCAAAATTCTGAACATTCAAAACTACAACCAAGGTAAGAATACATTATTATGCTGTGGATCAAAATGGAAATTCTCCAGGGAAACTCAAGCTAGACATACAGCAGGACTCAAGAATTGTGAGATTGCAATGTTACCCACAACAACACTATGGTACCCTTACATCTAGTAATATTTAAAAATCATCCAAAAACATTTTTTAGATATGCAATTCAACTCTAGTCAAAGAAGTCTTCATATTTAACAAAGGTGTTATGCTACAGCCAGGGTTTGTTCCAAATCTCCCACCATTTCCTTTATTTATATCCTGTCCTTTCTGATGCAGTCTCCCATATATATATCATCAGTGAACTGAACTGAGTTTCAATGTACTGCGAGTCTCTTGTTTGCAGTTTGTTCCTCCGTTCAGTACACAATTTGATTCTTTCGGTGAACTGGTTCAGTGTACTTTATTGTGAGTCTCTTGTCTACAGTTCGTGAACAAACTTGCAATGGTCCTCCAGATCAGTAGGGGCATACTGGTTTACTCAATCAGTCCTTGTACTGAAGCAGTCATAGTCACTCTATGCCAGAGTCAGAGTGAACCAATGAATGGGAGGTTCTTGGTGTCATCTACCAAGTCAGTCATTGGCTAGATGTCGTCATAACCATTTTGCTGAAACAGTTAAGATGGTAGCTCTGGACTGTTGTGGAATGCAATATAAAATGAAGCACGCACTGCGCATGCCTTGAAAAGATTTGTTCTTTAATGTCATTGTATCAGTATGTTTGTTCAGAGACCAATACACATACAAAAGAAGTACTTTGTTCGTTCATTGCACATGACTACTAAAGAAGCTAATACATTTTATATGTGCTATTTAGATAGATATAAATATTCAATAAATCAGAGGAAATGCAGCATGTGAAGTTGCAAATGTTTGGAACACCAAAAGTAATAACTCAAATTTTCAAAATGGGAAAACAACAAAATAAACGTAGACCAACATGTACAGTATGTCAATGGTATTGGAAAACATTAAGAAGATGCTGATCAAGCGTGAGTTTAGATAGGCATCTATCTGTCTATCCATCTCTTAGATGGATCTTTCCATCCATCTACTGCAATGCAAAATTCTTATTTTTTTAAACAAAATGTGTCCCAGTGCAACATAAGACAACTGTTTAATTGGAAATTATGAAAATAAGAAAAGAAAACACTGTAGGAAGGAAAAGTGAATGCATGAAGTATTAACGCCTTTTGGTTCAGTCAAATGTCATCATTTTTGTTTGTATTTGGTGTTCATTTTGTATAAATATTTCAGAGCAGCAAGTCACATGCAATACTCTGAATTTCACTAATGGTACAAATGTAGTGGATGTTGTAAATAATGATAAACTTACTGTCTATGCTTAGAAACATCTACATAGTACACAATAAACCTTAAAGTATACCTGACCCCTCACTAGACTGCTCTTGGTTAAAATGTAATGTAAAACATAAGAGTGTAGCTCAACAGATATACTGTAATGGTACATGTGTTAATGTAAAATGGAAGAGACTAAGCTGCAGCAGAATAATTATACAATGCATAACAGATTTAACCTTTACCTTTATCTAAGCGGAGGCAATGTGTCAGTTAAAACTGATTAAATTTAATATATTGTCACGCTTAGGTCACAGATTTGCACAGAAACACAGGAGGTCGTAAAGACAGGAACTTTATTCAAACACTGCAAATGAACATTTTTCTCTTTTTCAAAAGTTTAAACATGCTCCATGACAAGACAGAGATGACAGTTCCATCTCACAATTAAAAGAATGCAAACATATCTTCCTCTTCAAAGGAGTGCAAGTCATGAGCAGATAATGTCAGAGAGAGAGAGAGAGAGAGAGAGAGAGAGAGAGAGAGAGAGAGAGAGAGAGAGAGAGAGAGAGAGAGAGAGAGAGAGAGAGAGAGAAAAGCAATCAATCAAAAACCAATAGGTGCTGTTCGGGCTTTTAAGAATGCAAAGTACCGCGCGGGAAGCATATCGCGTGACAGAGCCGCAAGTAAGCCCAGCAAGTAAGGGAGCAATGTGAAGGTAGTCTTTCAGCATTTTTTAGAGGAGTGTCTGTATCCTGTAGGAGTGCAATCAGCCCCCTTGCTCACAATATACAATGCTAGTCAATGGTTTGGGGAACATATTTTAAAAATGGCACCCTCACCCTTGCTTCTTGTTGTTTGACTGTTCCTTCTATTTTTTTAACAAAATGGACAAGCTGCTAGCCTCAGGTGTTCTTGTCCTTGACCTTACTTGTAATAAAAAGAAGAGCTTTGTACAGATTTTGTGAAAGACAGACAGGCCACATAGTCAGCATGTATTCCTGAAAGTTGAGGCCCAACCTGAAGGAATGTGGCTGAATGTATCAAGTCAGAATGGTTTGGTGCAGTGTGGAAAGTGTTTTTATGTTTTAGCTGGAAGAGGCATCTCTGCCTTTGGTCAAGTAGGTGAATGTTGCCGCAATGACACTGAAGACACCCAGGGAGATATTTATGGCAACAACAATGCACATCTTCTAGGAGGCTAAAGCACCCCACACTATCATAATATGCTTTCCTCTGAGGCACGAGGTAGCACGGTCCAGTACATCACTTTTTGTCTTGTGCTTGGAAGCCTGCTCATATCGAGCACACTGTTTCCCTCATAGGCCCAATAGGCCTTTCCAGCATGAAGATGTTTGGAGGCATATGACTCTTTCTGTTACTGTTATTCAATCACCTGCATTAGTAGTTCAGGTCAGGTTAGGGAGCATGCACTGGTACAGCTTGTTGACACACCCATCACACAACAAAACAGCTCGGGATTTTGGTTAGCAACCCCCCAAGCAGACCAGTCCAATCTATCTGTGCAGACAGGTGTTACATAGGTGTCCCCATTGCCTGCTCCAGCCACTCAGAACTTCAAAAATGAGTATCCTATGAGCCAGATCACCCTTGGGGAATTGCACCACATGGCCGTAATGGCGCAACTGACGCTCCCTCACAATGCAAATAATGTGCCTCATTTGGGACTCCATGAGCAACCATTCGTTTGACACAAAGTCAAACCAGCGGCACCCAAGGATTCTCTGAATAAATACAGTAAAGAAGGAATTAAGTCTTTGTCTCAGGTCACTAAATAGTGTCTATTTCTCGCAACCATATAGTAAAACAGGAAGCATCTGGACTCTAAAGACTTGGACTTTTGTCCTTCTGCAGAAATATCAGGAGCGCCACACACCCCTTTCCAGCGACCACATGACCCCTCCATGCTCTCCCAATCTATTGACTTCATAGGAAGAGCCACCAGAGACATGAATGTCATTGCCAACGTAAGGAAACCTCTCGACAAGATTGACATTCTCTCTGCAGACAGACACACTGCCAATGGCTGTGCCCAAGAGGTCATTAAAAGCCTGGATCTTGGTTTTTATCCCGTACACTCACAAGCCGAGACACTCAGACTCCTCACTCAGTCTCACAAAAGCCCTGATTAGAGATTCCATTGACTCCACAAATATGACAGCATTGTCTGCAAAGTCAAGATCAGTGAATTTTTCTTCACCAAGCGATGCTTCACAGCTGATGCACCACACAACCTTGCCCAACAACCAATCCATGTAAGCACTGAACAGAGTAGGAGCAAGAACACACCCCTGACGAACTGCAGAATCAACTGGGAAAAATGCAGAGGTGCTGCCTCCACTCTGCACAGCACTCACAGTACCAGTGTACGGGCCGGTCATGATGTCCAGCAACTTACAAAAATCGACAAAGGCTGCAAAGAAACTCTGTTGATATTCGCGTTTGCATCCCATGAGAACCCTCAGTGCCAGGATGCAGCCGATGGTAGACTTCTTAGGCGTAAAACCAGACTGTTCCGGTCACTGGTAGGTCAGCAGGTGATAATGGATCCTATTGAGAATGACCATAGAAAGGACCTTACCCAGCACTGAGATCAGTGTTATCCCCTGTAGTTGATTCAATCCAGGCGATCACCCTTCCCTTTCCAGATAGGGATGACAAGTCCTGTTTTCCAGTAAGTTGGGATGACACCCATATCCCAAATGGAATCAAAGATTGCTTGCAATGCAGTGGGGACAGTCTTACCACCAACCCGGATACCACAGATCCCTGTCACAATTGAATCATCATCCTTAAGGACTGTTGCATCAACCACCCTGACTGTGACTCTCTGAGTGTAATACTTTGATTCCTCTGTAAGCAGGACATACGCCACTAGACTATAGATGGTGTGTCACTTGCTCACAGATTCCTCTAACAAACGCCTCCTTATCTGACTTCAGAGCCCTCACAGATGTCCTTCTCAGTTCCCAGTACAGAAATGAGTTGCCATCAAGCTGTGTGCTGCGACTCCTCTTGATGATATCCAGGGTGCCTTGCAAGATTGGAACACCTCCTTTTGGGAACACCAGCAACACCAACATAATCCTCAGAATCCTTCAGGGTCTTGTCACAGAAATTCTCCCACATCACATTAGGATCAGTCGCACCCAAGTCTTCAAGTACCTCACACAAACTGAGTGCAAACACATTAGAAGCAGCCTGATCTTGGAGTCTGGCCAGGTCCAGCCTCATTCTCTTAGTAGGTTGTAGCCTACTGGACCTAAGCAGGATCTTCAGAGTAGCAACAATAAGTCTGTGTTCAGAATTCACAAACTGGGCAATTCGCTAGATCCTGAAGTTCTATAGGAACCTCCAGCATCTGCTCCAGAGGATGTGATCAACCTCCTCCAACGTACCACCAGTATTGGAGTACCAAGTCCAATGATGCAGCTCAGGGCGTTGAAACCAGGATCTAGCCATCCACAGCCAATGACCTTTTGCAAAAGGTCCTGCATTAACAACTTTGAGATCATACTAAAGAACAACTAAATGGCTTTCTGCTCTTAGAGTGCTGTTTTAATGATGTATTGTTGGTCCATACTCTATGTTATACCAGGTTTTGTATATATAGCATCATGTGGTTTTGCTGCTCTTATTACATATCTTCCATTTAAAGACATTTGTTTGTGCTGAAGGTAAACACTAGTAAGAATAAAAAATGACCCTGGTAGCCTGCTATACCTCAAAGCTGCACCAACTGAATAGCACAACCTTCTAGCCCAGTGGTCAAAAATCATATGAAAGTACATGATCACATCCAGAGACAAAAGCTATTATGGAAACAGAGGTCATAATTCAAACTAAAAGTGATAGTAATGTATAATACAAATGAGGTAAAAACAAATTCAGAAAATGTTTAATGGCATACTATAAGAAGGAAGCAACGTGAAGACTCAAAAAGCAGTCGTCAGATAGTCAAAGACTGAAAAAAAGAGCAAATTACAACATCTAAAGTTCTAACCCAGTAGACATCAGGGCATTCATTGAGGCAAAGAGGACAATGCTAGAACACACATTGACTTTTCGGAACATGAATCTTACATTTTATGTAATTTTTTGCATATAATTACTTACTATTCAAATGTTACTTTGTTTTAATGTTTAGTTTCTGTTGCCATAGCATTATCATATTTTTTGCATTTTTTATGGGTGTCAATATTTTGTGAGATGGTTGCATGAGTGCTGACTTATTGTTTGCAGCAGCAACCTCTGTTCCTAGACTCATGGTTATGGACCCTTGACTTTGTCATACTTCACTTATGAAAGATGCTGGCACCACCAAGTAGTTTCTCCGAACTTTGGATAAAAACTCTAAAAGCAAATTATAATACAGTATATATTTTAATGTTGTTGTCTGAACTGAATAGAGTTCCTACAATTAACTTTATTGAGTTATTCATTACTTTTAGGTGCGTTTATCATGTTTGTCTTGCTTCCTCTCTGTATGAAACAACTTGGCTCCAAATACACCAATTTTATAGAAATTCGACACACTCATTCTTCAATTAAATTTGTTAAGAAAGTTCATTTTCATTAAGATATCTTGAATAGAGTGCACTGTACAAACTTTGAAATGTCAAAATCTCCTATTGAAAAGCATTGGCAAATTTGCAAAATAGTCTACCTTAACACAGAGAAACAGCCTGTTTGACGTTAACAGTGATCACTTCAGATTGTATATTTTGTATATTTTCCACTTTGACTTGTCTAACTGCCACTCCTGACCACAAAACACACCTTAAACAAAAGTTAGACAAACACCGAGGGAAACACAAGTGTGTGCACACACAAGCCACATCTCTGGTACACCATTTAAAAAAAAATCAAGTATCACTTACTGATAACAGAATTGAAGAGAAATGGAATTATGTAAGCATTGGAACATTAGAACAATCTAGACTAGAACAGGCCATTAAGCCCAACAAAGCTCGCCAGTCCCAACCACTTAATTCTTCTAAAAAAATATCAAGTCTAGTTTTGAAAGTCCATAAAGTCTACTACATCACTTGGTAGTTTATTCCATGTGTCTATGGTTCATTGTGTGAAGAAAAATTTCTTAATATTTGTGCAAAATTTACCCTTAACAAGTTTCCAACTGTGTCACCGTGTTCTTCATGAACTCATTTTCAAATAACGGTCTCAAACCACTGCACTAATTTCCTTCATAACTTTAAACACTTCTGTCGTGTCACCTTGTAATCTTCTTTTCTTTAAACTGAAAAGGCTCAAATCTTTTAATCTTTCTTCATAATTCATCCCCTGTAGCTCTGGAATCAGCCTAGTCTCTCTAGATGTGGTTTCACCAGTGCATCATAAAGTTTCAGCATAACCCACTTGGACTCGTACTCCGCACATCATGCTATATGACCTAACATTCCATTAGCCTTCTTAATGGCTTCTGAAAGTTGTTTGGTAATTGATTTTGCCGAGTCCACTACAAAGCCTAAATCCTTCTCAAAAACTATACTTTTGAATGTTCAGATCTCCCATTGTGTATTCAAACCTAACATTTTTACTTCCTACATGTCATACTTAACATTTACTTACATTAAATTTCATTTTGCACAAATCTACCCAAGTCTTTATGCTGTCCAAGTCCTTCTGAAAAGATTCAACAGATTCTAGATTATTTGCCAATTCACCTAGCTTGTTATCATCTGCAACCCTCCTATCCAAATCATGGATATATATTAAAAATAGCAGCGGCCCTAGAGTAGACCCTTGATGGACACCACTCCTTACATTGTCCAATTCTCATAGAGATCCTCGCATCATAACTCTCTGCTTCCTCTATTTTAGCCAATTCTGTGCCCATCTATATATTACACCCTGAACTCCACAATTCTTTTAGTTTGATGCCCGAACTCTCATGTGACACCTTATCAAATGCTTTCTGAAAGTCAAGATAAATAATATGCTCCACTTTGATTGTACCCTTTTGTTGCTTCATCATAGGTGTTCTTCATCCTCATTACTCTGTAAGCACAAAGTGAACAAAATAGTATGTTCTCATATTGTAATGGATGGCACATGTAGACTGGCATCCAGAGTGGGATTGAACACGGACCCTTACCTGGCTGGGAGGCCAGTGCAATGGAAGGACTGGGGGAGATGAGTACTGCTGAACATTTTCTCCCCCAATACACCAGCTGGCAATATCCCTGGGTTGGGGTTCCCACAAAGAAACCTGCAGGACATGCTGGGATCTGTAGTCCTGTGGGGCAGCTCTGTTGAATTCCATGGGGGCCACCAGGGGGAGCTGCTGCTCCCTTCTTTCCAGGACTTCCAGTCGACCCAGAAATGCTTCCAACAGGCTATGCCCTAACAACAGAAGTACTCCTAGGTCTGAGATAAAAGAAGCCGAAAAATCTCAACCAGACAGGTCAAACTCAGGTGGAAGAGGATGAAGCTTGCCTGGTGGAGTGGAAGGTGAAGGAAAACGATTGGTGTGAGAATTGCAAAAAAACCTTTGTAAGGTATTTAAATGCAAATAAACCTTTTTATTATATCGGGACTTGTGTCTGAGGTTTGGGATGCTAGTTGTCACAGTATTTACATTACATTAAAACAACCTCATGGCTGCATTAACCACATTTTATAATGCTTCCTACACTCCATCGTGGTCTGAAGCAGACAGCAATTATGTTTTAAGACTACGACAGACTTAAACTCTTTGCCATCATCTTTTAAGAATGTCATATTAATAATAATAATAATAATACATATTATTTATATAGCACCTTTCCTATGCTCAAGGTGCTTATGTTTAAGAAATGTGAACTACAGTTAGTCACAGGCCCTGCACAACCAAAAACTACCAACAGGACATCAACTGATTCCATTTGTACCTCACTTGAATTGGACTCTGTGGCCAATGAAAGCTGTTGAGCCACCACAAGCTTATTTGAGTTTCATTTTTAAATCTATAATAACGTCAAATGCTTTTAAATTGCATGTATTTAATGCATTTGGTCAACATATCTAATTCCATTCTATTATCACCATTATTTTTGACTATGACTCACTGTGACAAAAATACACAGTAATAAACAAACTGACACTTTGAAGTAACTAAAAAAAGTAAAACACCCCACCTTTCAAATCTTTTCACTAAGTCCCCAAAAGGAGAATGCATTTTAAATAGTGTAGCAGGAGGAACATACAGTTGCAAGAAGCAATCAAGTATCATTCTCTTATTTAAACAGCAAATCACAATCTCTAGGACATAAGTGGGAATTAAGAGGAAGTGTTTTTAAGATGGTATTTCTTCACACCAATAGTTGAGCAAATCTCAAACTCCTGAGTTACTTAACTACAGCAGAACCCTTTAGAGCTTTTTACTGGATGAGATATTGGGACAATTTATCTCTTGGCTAACCAAAGAAGCTTGATTCACTGAAAAGTCTGCTGTCATTTGTCAGAATTCATATATAATAAAGTCAAATTAATTGTATTACGCAGTGTCATAATGAAATGACTTCAAACAATTTAAAATATATTACAGGCTAGATGTTATGCGTTAATTTAAAGTAAATTATTAAGAAGTTATATTGCAGTGTTGGGAATTGGAATCACTTCATTGTTTCTTCCTGGAATTACACCGCATCTACATTTTCATAACATTTTTAATAAATGATTCAGTTTTAATAATCAATAATGTACACTTTTAGCAATTTTTAATGTACTTAAATTCTAGTGCCGTCAGTGTTTGCAGGTTTGCTTGCTCTGGGTATTCATGCCTAAACAGATGCTCTCCATTGAAAGCTGCTCCCCTGGTGGGATATCAGATTGCTGGGTTTCCTCAGTCTTTATTAACGGAGATATCCAGCTCAATTTACATAGTAATTCAGAGATTGTTTTAAGAAAGTCCTTCACTGGGGAGGCAATCTGATGCTCTGCTATACTTGGCAAGCGCCACAGCTCTTTTAATGCTTCATTTTTTGTGATTTTCTGCAGCTTTAAACACAAAGAGACAAAAGGGGAGACAGAGAACAAATTAAGTATGCAGCAGAAAATGCAGCAAGCAGTATCCGATTGTGGCTATTGATTTTTGAAAAACAGTTACCTGTCATTTGTAATTGCATAATGCAAATATGGTTGAGTTTTATGTGAGTAGGTTGAGTTTTATGTGAGTATTGCTGTTAGGTAATTTAGAGCCTAGTGAGCTCCATGGCTTTGCGTGAATCACTGGGTTTCTGACTGCCACTCAGAGAGGTCATTTTTTAATTATACAATATTCCAGATCAAATGTTAAAACAAGAAATTTTCCTCTGAAGGCAGTTTATCTTGTTTTGACATCTACGTCCAGTAATAACTGATTTCTTTTTTTTCCTTCTTCAACACAGTGACTGCTAACCTTCTAAAATGTACTCAATGCCTGACATCATAATTCCAAATGTCGCCGTCCACTTATGAAGTAGACCTAGAAAATGCTGAACAAGAACAGATTTTCCCTCTGTCTGTGCTGTTTGCATTTGTTGCCAATCAGTGCAGGGATTAATAAAATCCCCGACATGCTAGTCCTATTAAGATGCTTTCCACAGCAATGGAAGATTAAAGTAAGAGCAAAGTTTTATTATTTTTTTGCTTCAGACGTATAACACGCTAGGTTTTCATCAAATGCATAGCTTAATTATACCTTTATACAGTAAAAAAAATTTAAATAAAAAAAATTCCACAAATTTTACAGTATGCTTAATTTGTAATTTCAACAAATTATGTAGCCTTTTTTATCCTCTGAATAAGCCATTTTCTGGGCATTTGTAGTTTTTTCCCTGAGGGCAGATGTTAACAGAAAATAAAAAACGTATTTGCACTTGATTAGTGACTTCATCAAGTGATTCCAGCTGCACATATTAAACATAATTAATCTCAGAAAAAGTGAGAGAAGTTTATTACATGTATATTTTTTTAATAAACATGCATGATGGAATCAGCTTTATCTGGGTCGGATATTTAAAGTATTGTATAAGATACAGCATCTTTCCTAGTATACTTGATTCACAATTAAGCAAAATTGTCATCACTATTATTAAACTAGCGTAAAATAGGACAAACACAACGATAAAGAGTCGGGGCACCATTTTGGTGACCCTGTATAACTGAAATGCTTAAATCAAAAGAAAACACGCAATTATTGCAGAAACGTCTTGACAGACGCAAATGTGGTATAGCGGATCCGCAGCTAGGAAATTAGTGGCCAATTTTAAATAAATAATTGCACCCCATGAAGGTGCAGGCTCCAATCGGGTGTGTGTGTGGGTGAGTGTGTTTTTTTCCGTGGTTAATTTGGGAGTAGGCTGGCGCCACCGCATACATGTGCAGAGGCGGGCGGATCAGTCAGGCACCTCAATGATGCTGCAGAGGGAGAGGCTCCTCACACCTGCACCCAGTTCAATGGAGCCTGAATGGGATGGGGAAAGAAAAAGATAGATTGGAACAATGAGAAAAGAGCATGCGGCTGATACTCAGGGGATGAAGGAGGCCACTTCAGTTGAATGATTTGGGAGCTGCAGTAACCTGCCATTTGGTACTTGCTGTGTAAGTCCATGAAGGCAGCAGGAGTTGGGGAGTCTCGGACGGGGAGGCGGATGGCCACAGGGACCCAAGTCTTTGCAAGTTGAGGTCCGGATTGGAAGCCCTGCTGGGTGCCATGGGACAGTAGGGAACTAGACCTGAGGAAGGCTGTGCCTGTCATTTGGGCGTTTCCTCTGCTAACCACAAACAGGCTCTTATAGGGATTGCACCAGGGACTGCATTTTTAAAGGATGGATACCTACCTGAGTTTTAACCCCATGTTTAATGGATTATTTTTTTGACTTGGTTTTAACCTCCACAGATCACTGTTTCAATGGATCATTTATTTATAAAGAATTATTGCACTGTACTGTTTTGGATTCCTGTTTGTTTTGATTTAATAAAAGCTCTGAATCCCTTATGCACCTACCCCTTGCTTCTGCATATGTATCCTCATTTGCTAGGCTCATCCCTTGGGTATGTTACTCAAGAGGCTCCCAGAAGCACCATCACAGCAAGTTCATAACAAAACTGACTCAAGATGGCTGATTTCCAGGTTATGAGTTCACAAGGCAGGAAGCAGAGGGTCTAGGCGGATGGACATGGAAATGACATCAGAAGCTGAGTGGCTGTCAGTCTTCAATTTTGCAGAGGGAGTAGAAAAGAAGGCATTACTATACAGCATCAAATCCTGGCCTGGCAGGTAATTGCCATCACCAAAGCCCTTAAGCTGTCTTACATACACACGTGTGACACCAGTTAGTTTATAATGAAATCCCCCCACGGTGATCAGGTCTCCCATTAGTGCTACATTTTAAGTCTTATTTTATACTATTGTATAAATTAGCTATGGATGATGCTATCACGCAGGATATGAATACCTGAAATATATTAATTGCATCACACATAAATACCCAATGTGCAACCAAAAGCCATACCACCTCGTACTTCTGACCAGCATTGTGCAGAATGACCACATTACATGACACATGCGCACCTCTGTGCTGGACAGCTGAAGCTTCCAACTGTCATGCTGTAGCAGTCCTGGTGCTTCAACGGCAGTAGAACTTTTGTTTGATAATTTTTCAATTGGGACATTTTAATTGTTTTGTTTGATTTTTTTATATAAATCCAAAATTTAAGAGAACTTTGTTTTCTTTTCATTGTTTTGGAGTGAAATGAGGTTAAATGAAATTTCATTAATGCCATCCTGCCCCAGAGCAGCACTGAAGCTCTAGTCGGCTAAAAGCATGGAAAGTAGAAGCAGATCATTTCAAGGATAAAGACGTTTAAAATAAAAGGAAACATCCTAACAATGATATTCTAAGTCTGCATTGTAGTCTATTTTCTTGCATTGAGTGATTTATAACACCATAACAAAATTTCTATTCATGGACCCCCATCACAATTTGGATGTTGAGGCTTTCACGTAGCCCAAAGTATTAATTAGGGTGTGCCTCGTGTTGATCAGCTTTGATCCACAAATTATCCTGCCAAAGATCTGAAGGGTAAGTTGTCTGAGAACTCTGAATTGGCCCTGTTTGAACAAATGTAAAGATGTCCATATGAGTGTGCCGGCCATGATTGTTTAATTTTAATTATACAGTGTATGTTCCCAACCTCTCTCTATATGTTCGGCACTCATGGTGCTGGATAAAAAAGTTTCTGCTCTGTGATGCTGCCAGTTGAAACTGTTCCTTAGTTGTGACCCTCCAATCTCCTGGTTACAAAGAAGCTTTCAAACTAGAGAGGACTCCCATTTTTTTTTTTTTTTTTGTTCTTTATTTTGCCTTATACAATTTCTTGTATTAGGAATTTGTTCATTTTCGCATACCCCTTGGGGTCAGAGCGCAGGGTCAGCCATTGTACAGCGCCCCTGGAGCAATTACAGGTTAAGGGTCTTGCTCAAGGGCCCAGCAGAGTAGGAGCTCTTTTTGGTATTGACGGGGATTCGAACCGGCAACCTTCTGGATACCAGCACAGATCCTTAGCCTCAGAGCCACCGCTCCGCCCATTGCCCTGGTGTATGGGACAGCTGCAAGTGGTTTGCTTCCATGTAAGCCCCCTCCCTGTCTTCTGCACCTATGCTCGCCACTGGACAATTACAAACAACACCATTCCATTCCACAATTACATTGCTTAATAACTCATGGTAATGTGCAAATGTATAAAAATATAGTATCTGTATGTTACATGTAAAGGAGTGCACATGATGATGTATTTTGAAATAAGCACAAAGATTGCATTCCCCTTGGAAGTTATTTGTAGTCCACTTTAGTTTCATTGCATGACAAGCGTAGAGGAGGGCGTAATAACTTGCTGTGGTTTAAGGTAGGCATGGGCTGTGTGTCTACTGGCCTGAAACACAGTTGTAACCATGTTGCTGAACATTTAAATACTGAAGTTGTCACAGATGGGTATCTCTGGATCACCCTCCAGGCTCAATTGAAGCAGGTACTGCCACTCTGAGTCTAGAGGGAGTGCTTGTGCCAAACCTTCTTCTCTTTACCTTCCCAGCACCGACAAGATGCCCAGTGAGGGAAATTGACTCTGCCCCCTCTGGTCTCCAGACTTTAAAGGCTGCTGCTGCCAGAAGGAGCCACAGTCAGTTCTGAACCGACTGCACCGTAGAGCGGAGCTCACTATCACATGACAGAAGACATTGTTACAGTACAGCCATGTAGCTTTCGTTAGTTCTACACTTTCTTTTGTTATTTATAGTTGTGTGCTTAGGGACCCATTTTTGCTTTATTTTGTGACTGAATTAAATGGGGATGACTGGGTATTTGCCCCAACATTTACCTGTGGAAACTTGCAGTGCCTTAGTCATTGAGCACAAAGTATATTGAATGACATCTCAGATGAAGCCGAAATGCTATATTGACATCTACTACAATCTGATGCTGGACCTCAAAGCTTTCTTAAAGAAAAAAGAGGGTGATTTTAATGGGAACAATCAATGATGTTAAAGTAGAAAATAAGATATAAATCTGTAATTGATTGTCTAATAAAAGTTAGCTCCTGAACAATCGTGGAATATGCTAAAAAGACTACATATGCTCTTAATGTTCTACATTTCTTGTCTTAAAGCAAACCTAGACAAAGGTCAGTGTTGTAAACCAATGTGATACGAAGGACATCAGATATTATCAATTAGGTGCACTTTTCAGACAAAGATTCTTCAGTACTTGGCACTGCTGTTTCTGGTTCAGGAAAAATCCCCTGGGAAAAGATGTTTTATTCATGAAAAGAGGCTCATTTTGCTTTGCACTAACACATGCAGTACAAGGGGCCTCATTAAAAAACTTTCGTCAGTAACAGGATTTTCACACACCATGCTGTGAGGCATAGATTCATGCAATACAGTAAATTTTGATCAAATAAAAAAAAAAAACTAGACTTAAAAATACTGAGTTTTAGAATTTACTGAAACTGAAAATAAAGTTTAAAGTGCCAATGAGCAGTACTAGATTTTAAAAATCCAGCCTTGTATACTATAGCTACGTTTTATGGATGTTTTTGAAATTCTGCAGCTACTGGAATGGCCTGAGCTTTGAGTGTGATGTGAACACCAAAATAAAGTTCCATAGTCCAAGTATCTTCATTTTAAAAGGTTTTAGTGAAAGGCAAAGCAACAATAGTAAAACAAAAATGAAAAGAAAAATAATACATACAAGAAAAATGTCATGTTTCAGATTAATGCTTAAATCTTAATTATGAATCCTTTAGTTAATGTATTTATTACTATTTATGTTTCTATATTTATTACTATTTATGTTGCTAAACACAGTAATACATACATTATTGTATACAGCCAAAAAACTACACCTCTGTACTTTTCCATTTGCAAACAATCTAATCCATCTAACAGTACATGTTTCTATCTAACTGACTATTCTTTTGTTACATCAGAACATAAGCTGTCACGTTGGTTCCGTTAACATGCTGACTTAAAGGGGATAAAGCAGAATCTCGAGTTATCTATGTACTGTAGTTATGTAAAACTTACACTCTACTAATTAAGCAAACTCTTATGTAAATTTAACACTAACTTTCTAGGATTGGCTCTTACAAATACCATTCCCTGATGAAACACCCACACACAATTTAATCTGAGCAGGGGAAGTTTTTTTTGTGTCAATACCACATTAGTTTGCATAAAATTCAAAATTTCACAATACTCTTCTTGCTTTAATGCAGGTCTATGGGCTAGAATTTGCAGTTTTCAGTCAACTTAAATTATTTCAGTGTTTTAGAAACAAATCCAGACTTTTATCAACTACAATCTAATGGTTCATCAAACAAAATCTCCTTATGTATTGAATGTTTAAAAGTCCACACAGCATCTTTATGGGCAAGTAGTACAGCAGCAATGAGCTGTCAGCTCTTCTGCCTGCTCTTTTTAGAAAGTCATGCAGTGCCATGTTATTGCTCAAGTTACAGTATCTGGCTTTTATGAAAAACACCTTCTGCATTTCAGATCAGGAGTTGAAGAAGTGCAAATACACTATAATTATTACACTTAACTATGACCTTTGGAGGTACAATTTCTGCAAAGTTGGTAAAAATACACGTCTATTCTTATCTTTTCACAAGTTTACCAGGCCTATTCCGTGATGGACTGGCACCCTGTCCAGGGTTTGTTCCTGCCTTGTGCTGGTTAGGATAGATTCCGTCACCTGTGACCCTGGTCTGGATTAAGTGGTCTTGAAAATCACATGACATGACCAGGCCTACGAAAAAAACACAATCTGGACAATACCAACAAGTGAGATAACTGACAAATCTTATATAAATGTACATTTTTGTGTAGCAGCATCTTAAGAACAGTACCTGACTTACACAGAACAGTAACCAAAATACCAGGTCAGATTACATGTGGGAAATTTTACTTTGATTATATAGCACTTCACTTGGAGAGGACTCACTTACTTACTTAATCCTCTCCAATTGGAGTCTTGAGCCAATTATTATCTTTTATTTTGTCTTTTACCAAAATCACATTTGTTCCATGGTCATTCCTCTCTTTCTGGCTACTTCTTTGATGTTTTCTTCGAATACCCTTCTAGGTCTTTGTTACTTCACACTTCATTTCAAACACCATTTGGGATATTTTGTATCCTTTATAAGAGCCATGGAGAATGGATGTACATCAGGACACTGTCAGGGTTGCATGGGAATTTGAGTGCAGAAGTGCAACCCTGGTGCGATCCTTGGGTGCCAACAAAGAGCGCCATCAGGGGAAGGCAACACTGGTTTGGATATGACCGGAAGTGCTCCTGATTGGCAATGCAGTGACATCGGAAACGTTCCGGGGTCTAATATAAAAAGGAGCCCACCCTCTCACCTCAGGGAGTCAAAGTCAGGAGGCAGCAGGCGAAACTCACCAGGAGGAGTGAAAGGAAAGGAAGTCATTTATTTAGTTATACTTGTACTATTTGTGGCTGTGTGCACTGGAAAAGAGGTCAGTGAAAGTGCAAATCTACTTTTTTAAACCTGGAATTGTGTTGGGTTATATTGTGTCAGAAGTTTGGGGCTCAGTGTCACCCCGCTGTGGTTTCACCTTCATCCTTGTTATACAGTATGTCCATTCTAGTGTAGCTGTTTTATTCCTAGGATTTCCACAGGTGGTTGAGTTTCCAGTTTTTCACCGATTCTTTAATTTCTTATTTTGTTTCTTTCTGTTTAATCTACCCCTTATCTTAAATACTTCATCTGAACTGCTGTTGCTGTTTCTAATTTCTTCATTTATATTTGCACCTTCATTTATTATTACTCTCAGGTATTCATATATTGACATGTTTTGTAGTTGCTTTCCATCAATCTGAATCTACATTTTCTAATTCTCTTCTTTTTTCACCTGTTATTTCAATACTTTACTTTTTTACATTTATTATCACTCCTTTTGCTTTTGGCTTGTTCTTCCATGTTATTAGTTTTAATGTTGCATTGTCTACATATATCAGATCCTGGGTAAATACTGGATTTATTTTAAAATACCCCAAGCCAGTATCTCTAATTTCTTTCTTGCCTGTATTAATTATATATTTCAAATATGTCACAAAGGGTGGCATGGTGGCGCAGTAGGTAGCACTGCTGCCTCGCAGTTAGGAGACCTGGGTTCGCTTCCCAGGTCCTCCCTGCGTGGAGTTTGCATGTTCTCCCCGTGTCTGTTTGGGTTTCCTCCTCCCACAGTCCAAAGACATTGGCGATTCTAAATTGTCCCGTGTGTGTGTGTGCCCTGTGGTGGGCTGGCACCCTGCCCAGGATGTTTCCTGCCTTGTGCCCTGTATTGGCTGGGATTGGCTCCAGCAGACCCCCGTGACCCTGTAGTTAGGATATAGTGGGTTGGATAATGGATGGATGGATATATGTCACAAATAATAAAAGACTTAGGCTATATTCTAGTTTCATGCTACCTTCCATATTCCATTGCTCTGATGTTTATCCATTTAATCATACCATCCCTACACATTTTTTTATTAATACTTTTAATTATCCTTTTTAGGGCGGCACGGTGGCACAGTGGGTAGCGCTGCTGCCTCGCAGTTGGGAGATCTGGGGACCTGGGTTCGATTCCCGGGTCCTCCCTGCGTGGAGTTTGCATGTTCTCCCCGTGTCTACGTGGGTTTCCTCCGGGCGCTCCGGTTTCCTCCCACGATCCAAAAACATGCAGGTTAGGTGGATTGGCGATTCTAAATTGGCCCTAGTGTGTGCTTGGTGTGTGGGTGTGTTTGTGTGTGTCCTGCGGTGGGTTGGCACCCTGCCCGGGATTGGTTCCCTGCCTTGTGCCCTGTGTTGGCTGGGATTGGCTCCAGCAGACCCCCGTGACCCTGTTTAGATTCAGCGGGTTGGAAAATGGATGGATGGACGGATTATCCTTTTTAATTTCCTGTCACTTCCATTGCATCCACTACTTTCCAGATATATATTTGTGGTACTGCGTGAGACTGCTTTTAAATAAATAAAGCTTCTTTATTGTTTTCTAATAATTTCTCAATTATAGTCTTTTATGATGAACATGTGATCCTGTATTTGTAGTCCCCTTCTGTATGCTGCTTTCCCATGTTGTAATGTATTCTCTGTTGCTGCTCTCAGTCTTCTTAATATTATCCTTTAATATACTTTTAAAACTCCTTGATGTCAAACATATTGCTTTATAGTTATCACAGTTCATGGAATCCCGTTTGTATATATTGGTACAATTTTCTTTCTTGTTCCTTTGGTATCCCCCCTATCGTCCAAGGTTTTCTTAGCCATTTAACTATTGTTCTTCCTCCACACATTTTAGCAGTTATATGGTGTAACTCAGTTGCTTTGCTCTGCCACTTCATCTTAGTTTATCCCTTCTTCTCTAACGATTTTTAATGTGTTTCTTCTCCTCCTCTCTTTATTCCTTTTTTTACATGTTTTTGCATTGTGGATTCTCTATTTGTGATAAGCCATATCACAGGGCATTCTGCAAGAGTATAATAATTGACTGTTAGCTTTTTGTCTTTGTATAGTTTAGTTATAAAAACTGTACCTTCCTGCGTGGTAGGAGATGAGGCTTCGGGCAGTGGCGTAGCTCGAGTTTGCGCCACTCGGGGAGGGGTGGGGCTTCAATTTACCGCCCTCCAACATATCTGAATACTGTATGTTAACTTATTTAAATAGAAAATTAAAATGACGTATTGAGAAAAACTAAGATACATTTTGCATAGGTTTATTTATATATAGAGAAACATCAATATTTTTTCACATATAATTATTTATAAGCATCAACTAGACAAGAATATAGTACAGACGCACTGATAAGCCTTGTTCTGATTATTAGTTTAATATAATTACGCTGCGAAAACCAGAACCGGTGTGGTGCACAAGTGATAGGTGGGGATGAGCAAGAACGCATTCGGATTGATAACGAAACGAAATTATACATTGTGAATTAGTTGTTTATCTTCCTAGAAATTATTATCGGTGTAATGCTTGTTTATTTTTGTTATTGCCTCGTAAATTTCAACTGCCGTGTCTGATGCCGTCACAGAAGGACCGTCTGAAAATGATTTTTGGCAATCCTCCGAATACCGGTCCCAAATTATTTAACAACTCTTTTCCTATCGAGTGGACAATACTACACTGAAAGCAGCGAAAAAACATTTATTGCAAGACAATAAGATGTATTTCCAATATTTTGTATTAATTCCAGCACAACAGCTGCAACGTCTCTTAGTGGTAACGGTTCAACACGGAGCAACTAAATGTTGTAGTTATCGCTGAGCAAATGCATATAATTGCCGAAAAGATTTGCGTTTGTGGCAGTTGCGCCACTGAAAGGTCGACAAGTAACTGGCGAACGTCATGATGCAACCTATATTTTTAAATAAGTAAGCTGGTTATAACTAACCTTATTGCTCCCGCTCCTAAATATTGTCCACTCGATAGGAAAAGAGTTGTTAAATAATTTGGGACCGGTATTCGGAGGATTGCCTGATTTTTGAAGCATTTGTGGATGAAAATCAGAGATTTTGACTTTTTTTCATTCATGAGTGATATTTTTCCGAACCCTGCTGCTTACACGTGAAGTGTTCTGAGACTTTTGGCCAATAATGCCGCCCCCAAAAATGTGCCGCCTGGGGCGGACCGCCCCCTCCGCCCGCCCCGTAGCTACGCCACTGGCTCCGGGGGAAACTGCTGCAGTGGAAACGTTACTGTCTGAAAGGACGTTCACCCGGTTGAACCTAAAAGCGCTGGAACGGCGACACCCCATAATTAGTTTATGCCATAACTGGTGATGATGTCTATTTGGCTCCATGAGTTGCGGCAGAGTAACGGGCGGATAAAAGTGAGTGCTATCTAAGTCGGGCGTGTAGAGGTGCCGTGACTTTGGAAGTTATAGAAAAAGTATAAAAATAAAGCAGGAAGCTGACAGAAGTTAGAGGCGTGTGCGTGTGTGTCTACCTGCAGTCACGCGCCCACGGAATAATTACACCCGTTAAATAGAAAGACATCTGCCTGGATCGTGCGTGCGTGCGTGTGTGTGTGTGTGCAGGTGTGCGTGTGCTTGTGCGTATCCCGGCAGTCACACACCATGGCGCTAATAATCACACCTATTAAATAGAAAGGCTTCTGCCGAGATTGGGACTGTAGGGGTGGAAGGTCACAGGCGGCGTCGCTGACTGGATTATTTCGGTCCGGCATTAACGATCGGCCAGGTAAATCAGCCTGACATATAAAACTGAGGGTTGTCCTGCAGGGGTCGTTTTTTGACTGTTCTGCTTCAGAGACAAAGGTTAGATGAGCAAGTTCTATAGCAATCCTTACAGATTATTCTTGTACAGTATATAGACAGTTGTTTATTTTTTCCCACTGCATTTTTCCTCTGTTTTTGTACTTGTGCCGTGCTTTTCACTTTTGATTTTTGTGTTCTCTTGATTTTTGTCCCGTGAGAAGGAGGAAGAATTGGAGTTGTCTGATTGTTTGTTTTTATTATTTTTTGCATCACCTTTGTTTTGAGCCAGTGTAAATACTGTACATATTCAGCATCACTTATTTTTGTTTATTGTTGTATATGCATTAATTATGTGTCATTGCAGAGGACTACCTTTGTTTTGAGCCAGTGCAAATACTGTACATATTTAGCATCACTTATTTTAGTTTATTGTTGTATATGCATTAATTATGTGTCATTGCAGAGGACTGCATTTAATTTGAAGTAAATTACATTAGAATTATTTTTATCTTGTTGGCACTATAATAAAGAATTGTTTTCTTGTGAATATTTTCTTTGATTCTGTGCTAGCACTTTCCACCACTGACCTGCTTGGATACGTTACAGCACAGCACAACACAACATGATTTAAGTATCCTGTCAACCTCTCTGTACCACTCCTTTTAAGCGTTACCTCTTCTGCTTTCTGTCTTTGATTTTCTTTTAACCTTTTAACCAGCTGAGACTTATAGAGGGGCAGGAGCAAAACTCTTAGGCACATTCCGGAAATTTAAGGCTATACTAAAATAATTTCTAGAATTATACTGTAATTATACTCATATCTGGTCATTGTGCTCGTTGTAGTAGCCCATCTTTGGAATGAATATTAATAAGCTAATGAAAAAATCATAATATTATAAAAGGTAAAAAAGCTTGTTTCTAGCTAAAAAAGTAAAAAAAAAATATACGCTAACAAAATTGTCATGTACGCTACAGAATAATATGCAAAGGAAATAACATTTCTTTTACTTGAATGTTAGTTTTAAGCTGTTTCTGAATTTATAACTAAATTTTCCTCATAGACATCTGTCTGAATATATCAGAAACTTTTGATTGCTCTATGACAATGTCAGAAAGACTCTCCTCGCCACAGCAATTTCCAGTTTTGAGTTCACCAGTTTCAACTTTGAAAATGAGTGCTCAACTGAGCCTGTTGTGACAGGTAATGTGGAATACATTTTGAAGAGTTCACTCAAACAGGGAAAGACGGTTTCAACCTCATCCTGCTTTACGGCTGTCAGCAGGGTTTGCACATTACTCTTAGGTAAGATAAATGAGGAGTGGAACACTCTGAGCTCATTCTGCAGTTGTTCCTCATCTTTCCTTTCGAAATCACACACTTATTTGACCATCTGGTTAACTTCCAGTGTTTAATTGGTCAAGGTTGAAAGCACACTGAATGTGTTTGTACTTTAGTTTTTTCCTTTGAACTGTCTTTTCATTTCTGTTGTGATGGTATCTACAAAGGTATAGCACACCTTTACCCTGTAGAATTCTTGTACAGTAAGAGACTCATGTTCCTTTGTTGTTGATATGACACTACATTTCTACCATTCTGGCATTTTTCTCTTCCTGACTTGTCCAGGAATGTTGTCTTTAATGTCAACTCCTGCAGCCTCTGCCTTTTTTTTGATGTTTTTTGGACAGAACATTCATTTATCATTATCTGTCCTCAGACTTTTCAGTCTTTTTATACTCCTTAAACTATCATGTAAGATCAAGCAAGATCAAGATCTTGTTTCTGTAGCAAATTCAAAGCAATGGCTGTCTCGGAAATACTGGTGTAACTACCTCCATACAAAGTATGAACTCAAAAGTCTATGCTATGTAGTAACATTCAGGCTATTCCTCAGAGCACCAGTACCACAGTAGCAAACAATTTTCATAGTGTATTGAGAACATCTTCATGGCATGTCCATCGGGTTTCAGATGATGGACACACCTTGGATAGATGGGCTTTTGTTTTTTGACAAATTCACCATTTCGCTTTGCAGATGATGTAAAAAATGTGTATAGTTTCTCTACTAAATGAAAACATTAAACAAAGTGATGACTAGATTTTGTACTTTCAACTAAAAGGCACTGCGGTGGACTGGCACCCTGCCCGGGGTTTGTTTCCTGCCTTGTGCCCTGTGTTGGTGGGGACTGGCTCCAGCAGACCCCCGTGACCCTGTAGTTAGGATATAGCGAGTTGGATAATGGATGAATGGAACTAAAAGGCAACATGTTCAAGCTACATGTTCAGTTAAGGCAACATTCATGTTTCGTTTTGATTCACTTGGATTTTGGCTTGAAGGTGCCACTCAAATTGGGTACCCCATCATAACCTTGGCTCCCTATGTTTTCTAGCTTTAATCCATTCTTCTATCAGAATTCAAATTAAAAGTTTTGAAGTTCTTCAACAGTTGCTGATGTAACATTACATGCTTGAAGGAAGCACTCCTTTATCTCTATGTTATGTACATATATTTACAATAAAAAAGACCTCTTTCATGTGAGAGACATCAGTTGTCTCATCCAAAAAGAATACAGAAAATATCAGCATCATTAATTGCTTTATGAATGACTTCCCTGACATAAACAACCAGTGACTTGATTAAGTCATTCTGTGTCTTATTAAACTAAAGTGTCACCTGATTCCCCATTGTGTTTGTACAGTCGTGGCCAAACGTTTTGAGAATGACACAAGTATTGGTTTTCTCAAAGTTTGCTGCTTCGGTGTTTTTAGATCTTTTTGTCAGATGTTTCTATGGTATACTGAAGTATAATTACAAGCATTTCATAAGTTTCAAAGGCTTTTATTGACAATTAAGTTTATGCAAAGAGTCAATATTTACAGTATTGGCCCTTCTTTTTCAAAACCTCTGCAATTCACCCTGGCATGCTGTCCATCAACTTTTGGGCCATATCCTGACTGATGGCAGTCCATTCTTGCATAATCAATGCTTGGAGTTTGTCAGAATTTGTGGAGTTTTGTTTGTCCACCTGCCTCTTGAGGATTGACCACAAGTTCTCAATGGGATTAAGGTCTGGGGAATTCTTGGCCATGGACCCAAAATTTCAATGTTTTGTTTCACAAGCCACTTAGTTATTACTTTTGCCTTATGGCACGGTGCTCCATCATGCTAGAAAAGGCATTGTTCATCACCAAACTTTCTTATTTGATCTTTAAATAGTTTAGAAAAGTTCAAATCTGTTATTGCCAATCTGTGTTTGATACATATCTCTGCTCCCCAAATGCTCATCACACATGGTAACTGCATGCTTCTTGTATAATTAATGTAGTCTGTCATGCTTCTATTATCCAATTCTTTTGATTCATAAGAAATTTTGCGAATTGTTCTGCGATTGAATTGAAGTGTTTCCAATTATTATCTGATCAGTTATACACTAGTCTAGCATTCTTCAACCATTCTCATTCAATTCTCCTTACACTGAAAAAAGTATAACATTGATGTTGTTCATTCAACGTAAATTTTCTTTTTCAAGCAACTTAAGATTAGTCATTTAGTGTTGTAGCTTGAAATATTTGGTTTCAGATCTCAATCAAAGTAAAATAATTTGTTTCTATTAAAGTAAGTTATGGTGGAGGGAATAAACGTAGAAATCCTATTTCAGTTACCTTAATATTTTAGTTTGTTTGTGTGCTGTGTTTGAGGGGCCGTTTGTATATTCTTCTGGTCGAACTTTCCAGTGTGCTGGCTTTCCAACTGCCAAAAAAGAAGAACAACTTAAAAAATAGATTTAGTATAAAACAAGTGAATTGCACCCAATCACTCTAAATGATTTGCCTCAACTTAAAAATTGTGGGATCAATAAGCTAAAAAGAATTATATTGGTTCAGATTGAAAATATTAAGTGTGAATCATCACATTTTTTTTTTCAGTGTACAAGTTGTGTTCTGCCACTGTTCCACATTCCTGCTCTTTCCAGTTACCAATATGGGTGGTTCAGAATCCCATTACTATTATGTCTGTATTCAAAGCTCATTTTATGTTTCTGAATCATTTTTACCTTGAGTGAGTAATTAGACCAGCAACAAGGGCCAATTTACTTAAAGTTTCCTCACAAAGCAGAATTTATAGTCAGACCATTTTATTGATCAAAAAGGGAAATTTCAGGTTTATTGCAGCCCACAGATACTGATATATGTAAAAATTATACACAATACACTTAAGTCTAAAAAGTAAAATACAATAAAATTAATATGACCTTTATTTAAATAACATTGTAGTAGAATATATAGTCTTTAAGTATGCAGCATTTGATACCTGCATTTACAAGATCCATATGAAAGTGTGCTATTAGGCTTGTGGAATTTGAGCCCAGGAAACTCCTTTACTGCTACCCTCCTTGTACTCCTAAGGTGGCCTTGTACTGCACAAGCTGTCTACTGAAGTATAACATGAAAAATACAAATTAATCATTTTTTATATTTTTAATAATATTTTAAAATTTTTTTTACTGCCATCAGTAATATCCAACTATCAATGTTAAGTGGTAAACTTATAGATATGCAGGTGGTTGAGCCTATGGTGTCTGGGATAATGGACTATCTGTTGGGCAGACAGCAGTTTCTGAGATTCAAGGAGTGTGTTGATGATACAGATGTGAGTAACTGGAGAGCTGGAGAATTACGAGGAACAGTTCTGTGTACTTTTCTCTTCACTCTGTACACCTCAGAGAATATATATAACAGCAGGTCATGTCACTTGAAAACATTCGCATATGATTCTGCATTTATGGGGTGTATCAATAAAGAGTATAAGACAGAGAAATAGGATTCAGGTGGGGAACTTTTGTTTCTTGTTGCAAAGAGAATCTGTCTGCATCTTAACATCAGCAAAAACAAGAAACTGGTTATTGACTTTTACCGAAGTGGGTGTAGAGATGGTCCACTCCTACAAATACTTGGGGATCCACAATATACGAATAATAATATAAGAAAGGGCAGAGTGGGCTCTTCTTATCTTAGGAGACTGCATTCCTTTATTGTGACATCTTTCACATGTTCTACAACTCTATGATGGCCAGTGCAATTTTCTGCTCTGGGATGGTAATGTCGCTTCAAGAGAAGCCCACCAAATCAACAAGCTAATTAAAAGGGTTAGCTTGGTTATGGGATGGATTCTGGACCCACTGGAGGTAGTAGCAAAGGAGAGCATTACAACAAAACTGAGTGCCAGTATGAACAATTCTGCATATCCTCTGACACACTAACAATGAGGACTTTCTACCAACAAATTATTCAGCAGAAGTGTGTCAAGAAATGCTACTGGGGCCCCTTTATACCAACAGCAGAATGGACTTTCTTTTAGTCAGTCTGGTGTGTGTTCAGACAATTTTATGTGTTCATATATTTATTTATCTGCCTATTTATGTATTTAGTTATCTATTTAAAGAGCTTTTGTAAAAAGCTAAATTTCCTCCTGGGGACTAATAAAGTTCTAATCTAATCTAATCTAATACTAGTCATCCCCATTGACCACCTGAAAACCTAAAAAACAAAATTGGGGGGATACACGGAAACACAAATTTAAAAACATACTATGAATCATTCAGTGCCCATAACTGCCCATTACTGAGTTTGCAAGATAATATTCTAACAGAGCACAAAAAACTCTTTACAAACAGGAATGGATGGCAGCTGTCTGTGAGTGCGTAACAGGCTCGGTGTTTGACTGGCATCAGCCCATCAGAGAGAAGGAAGAGTGCATCCTTTAAATCAGGAGAGTCTGAAAAAGAGTCTTTTTTTTTTAGAAAATTCATAAATCAGAACCCCTCACAGATGTTAATGCTTACCTGAAAGGGGTATATCAGCGATTGCTGATACCATGATACTAACAATGTTAGGTTGGGAACGGCATAATCCAACAGCATCTTCAGTTTATATCAGTTTTGGAGGAGGTTCCTGTAATCTGAAAGAATGGGAAGGGTCTTCTTAGGCTCTTAGAGTGTAGTGCTGATGTATATTGTTCAATAAACAAATGCATTTTAAGATGAACCTGGGCAGTGCTACAGAGAAGACTTCAATTCCCATCAGTAAGCAGGAGTGCTCAGGGGCCAATAGGAGGAGAAATTGATCTGTGTGAACTGTAAAGCAAGCTTGCCTATGCAGGGAACTGAAAGAGGTTTTCTCCAATGCGTGGAAGCAATCCATTTCCTTTGAATCTTGTGACTGTGTTTGTGCATTCTTTCAACCTTCAATTCTCACATTTGTGTTTGCCGCTTTTTGCAAACACTCAGATTGTTGTACCTGGGTCTCAGATTTGAACTGCCCACATGAAACTTCTAAACCCGATGGTGCTGACCCTGATGGCAGATTAACCTTGCTTGTCTTTGTAAATTTAGTTGGGTGATGTACTCTGAGATGAGAGTGTAGATTTATTGGGTTGCTAGCTTTTGTTGTTACATCTTTTCAGCATATTGAACAAGTGACTTAAGTTAAATTTGCTGCCTCCACTCTTTGTCCAACTTAAAACCAAAAAATTGCCAAATAACCGCACTAGTTTTCTTACTGACAACCAAATCAGACATCTTTAAATAGCTAGCCAGTGACTAGATAGACACTACTAATTCCTAGTTAGTTTGCTCATGTTGCCTAGATCTAGAAATTGTCAGTATTTATTTTTCGAATATGTACAAGTGATTATCATCTCAAAGGAAAAATAATATTGTGGGTCAAGGCTGGAAATATCACAATGATAGTATCGCCATATCACCGAAGTGCAGAAAATGAGATGGAGAAAAACAGATTGGAAGGGTTTACTGCTTCTTTTGCCGTTCTTAGTGGAGTACATAAAAGGTTACTTTTATAAAACATACGAAGTTAAGTGAAATGATTTATTTATGGAGTGAATACCTGGGATGAACTGGTATTTTAAGACTTACTATTGAGCTATATAGAAAACAAGACAATGGAAGGTACTATAAAGGGCAAGGCAAGAAGACAGTCAGAAGACAAGCGAATAGTTCAAAAACTAAGAAGAGACAAACAAAATCAAATAAGCCAGAATAAGGGTGCAAAATCAGGATCAAAGTCGTAAAGCAAAGTAGATTTTAAATCAGAAATATGCTAAAAGCACTTTTGATGTTATTTTTTTCTTTTCTGTGCATTTTGGGGAATTTGTAAAACAAAGAAGCTCATTATTTTCTTGACATCATCATGAGGTCTTCTTGTGTTGTATTTTGACCTACATCCATCGTCATTTTTAGGTTTTTGCATGTGTGGTATTGACGCTATATATAGAGCCCGACCCGGCACAGACTCACACAGAGGTACATATAAAAAGAACACAAAACCTTTGTTTTTCTTCTTCAGTTGGAGGGCACGTCTTCCCTGTGAACCCTCCAGCCACAACACAGTCCCAAAGCACTTAAGTCACAGACCACACTCTTCCTCTGGCACCACCACTCCTTCCAGGCAACCTCGTCCTCTTCCTCCCGATTCTGGCCCTGAGTGGTGGTTGCTGGTTCCTTTTATGGCCCTCCTGGAAGTGCTCCCGGTGCTTGCTCACCTGTTTCCAATTGCACTTTCGGGTGGGGCCGAAGATTAGACCAGCTGGGCTCAGCGATCCATGCCACACCCCTGGCAGCCACCCCAGATCCCCACAGGGTTGTGGAGAACTCCATCTCCCATGGAGCCCTGTGGGAAACTAAGGCACCATCGTCAACCAGGGAGGCTGCCACCAAGCGTCCCATGGGAGGTACTGAGGAGCCCATGGCTGCTCCCCCAGAACATAAGCAGAAGAGGACCCGGCAGCCTGCCACACATGCTTTGTTGGATCTGCTGTGGTTAGCAGAAGTGTCCAGTAGCTAACATGTGATCAAAGGTCATTTAATATTCCCCTATTTAAGTGGAGGAGCAGTTACAGTATTTTGTGGATAACTTCCAAAAGCAGTCACAAATTAGTTAGCAAATGAAATTTTATTGTAGCTAAAATTTTGGGCACTCTTTTTTGGTTTGGTTTGTGTATTGGGCTATAGCATTAGGTTTTCTAAAGGTTTATTTGGTTTGACCCTGGTCTCCACTCCTACTACGATTATATTCTTTCATCTCCTTGTGCACTCTCCTACCAATTTTAGCCTGCCATTTTTCACTCTCTAGTGGCAACACAAGAAGACCTAACACTATCTTAGGTTGTTTTTACCTTGACTGTCACAACTACAATATTTGTGCAAGAAAAGATCCAATGCTTAGAAAGGAATATGTTGTACTCTGCCATCTTAAACAGGTGAACCAGATGCCATGTCAAGTCACATGACTGGCAACAGGCATAACATCTGCAAAAGACATGGCCACATTCATGCATAGACCATCAGAAAACAGCAGCAGCCATTCAGAAATGTAGAAAACAAAACGGCATCATCAAAATAACAACAAAATCAATACATTATCAAAAATAAAACATTCACATGTCAAACAATAAAGCAAATTAGATAAGAACATCAAAAATGGGGAATCATGACAATTTGGGTTAATTGCATTTTATTTTCTTAAGTCAGCAGTACATTACATGACTTCTAGTCAGAGGGAAAATCAAACTTAAAAACTGCAGTTACTGGTTCTCATTGCTTAGAGCAGGGGAGGGCAATGTCGGTCTTGAAGAGCCTCAGTGGCTGCAGGTTTTTGTTCCAACCCAGTTTCTTAATGAGAAGTCAATTATTGCTGATGATGCACTTATTGTTTAAGTGACATTTTGATGCTTCATTTTAATCGTCTCACTTGCTAAGGTTCCCCACCCTTAATTGCTTATTTCAATCTTAAACAGCTGCATTCACTGTTTTAATGGCTTCTTATTAGCAACTAGTCATTTAGCCCGTTACAATAACGGGCGCTAGAACAGTAGTGCATAAACATTAGTAGGAACAGTCTATATTAAATGGCAAGGGACTTTGACCTCATTCTTTTTGTTGGTCGTATTTTTCTTACTTTCAGCCTTTCTTTTGTTGATGTTTACTTGCTGAGCTGACCGTTCTTCGTGGGCTGCCGCCGTGTATTGTGTGTCTTTAATTTTCTGTGACAGTAATACTGTCTTGTACGGCTCTATTCAATAAGGGCGCGTAGATAATTTAGTTCAAATGGCTCTGGAATATGTGAAGAGCAACAGGTGCAGATCTTTATTTATGTGCGCCTTTATTCTCTGTGCCCAATTGAGATCGCCCTTTTGAGGCTCGCCTTTTTGTGCGCACCCTTATTGAAGGATACCGTCTTGTACGTCTGCTGGCTTGTACGTCCGTACGTCCGTAATATACCTTTAATTTTCTCTGGCGGTAATACAGGCGTGCGCGTCGGTAATATGCCTTTAATCTCCTCTGACAGTAATACTGGCTTGTATGTGGCTGTAATATGCGTCACTGTATTGTGTACCTTTAATTTTCTCTCGCAGAAATACTGGTTTGTATTTCTGTAAAACGCCTCTAACTTTCTCTGACAGTAATATCGCGCATCGCACCATGCCCCGCGCAAGCGCACTTCACCAGAAGACACCCACACACGGACACCTGGACGCACATAGGGATTTTATATATATAGATAAGATGTAAATGACAAAACAACCAGCAGTTCACCTTCTAGCTTGTTTTGATTTACATCTCTGTGTGTTCATCATGCACTGTTTGATTTATTAAAACACTTAAAAGAAAGTGTCACAGAGTGAAAATTATCTGTTTTAGGCTTCAAATCATTTTGATGATATCCTTGGAAAGGAAAAAAAGTCTATGATATAAGAACCTTACATTGCAGACTAACTAGCCATAAAATTAAATAAAGACTGAGGTTGGGAAGGATAGGTTTCTAATTAAGCAATTGGGTTGGAATGAAAACCTGTAGCCACTGCGGCTCTCCAGGACCAACATTGCCCACCCCTGGCTTAGAGGATGTCAGATTACACAACTCTGTGTAGACTTTTCTGCAGTTCCACGTTTCCAATGTATTACATGTTTGCTGCATTATGACAGTCAGTCTTGTGCTGCCTGATGGCACCTGTACCTGTATAAAGATTTACAGGTATGTTGAGTTCACTACCCTTTTCTTTTCCTTTCTCAATTCCGTCATGGTAGGATAAAAATGAAAGCTCAGACAAATGAAATTGCTCTTCTGTTTATTCCTAAACACCCACATTCCTTCTTTCCTAGGCCTTTAGCAGCTTTCTTGGTTATTTTTCTAACAGAACGTAAATTTGCAAGGAAGATAGCACCCTGTACTGGATACACAGATACTCCACAGGTGGGTGTTTCTCATGAAAATGTTTATTTTAACTTTCTTTTTTAAATCATTGTCATATATGCAAGTTTCCAAAAGTTGTTGAATTTCCTTATCTATGTACATTTTCTATACATGTTAACTACCATATTAAGTGGAATAGTTACTTATACATTGGATATTATTTAAAATCATTTTTGTTTCTTTATATAAGATTGTTTTTTCACATATCAACTTAAATGCAATTGCATTAGTTATTGCTTTTTACATGGAAGGTAATACATATTTTTAGGTATTTTTCTATAATATTTATAGGGAGAAAAGAGATATATGGTTGAAAACAATATTCTTCTAATCTTCCAAGAAGATTTAATCTCGGTTAACTATACAGAAGACAGAAGCTTTGTGCTCACATCATTGCTGATTACAAATTGCTTTTATCGAGCAACATTATAATAGATGTCTTAATAATTTATTACTTCTTTTTAGTCTTATAAATCTTAAGAGAGCGAGTGCATTTTAACAAAGACTGAGTGACCGTTTCCATCCATCCGTTTTGCTAACCTGTTTTATCACAGTCAGGGTCACAGTGGAGGGTAACCTTATCTCGGCAACAGTGATCACAAGGCAGGATGATTTACCATATGTAAACATTGCTTCTGTCTGGGCTAAGAAACTAATGCAATCCTGTATTAGAAAAATGAGAGTGCTCTTGAAAATGATCAAAGTATTAATTCAACAATGGAATTACAAAGTAAAAAATGATGCTGTCAACATCCATAAATCTTTACATGTACAAGCCTGAGGTCAAATGTTGACAAAACTATTAGTGATAAAAAAAGAGCAGTGATCTTTTTAGAAGAAAAAATAAACATTCAAGATATCATCCTCCAGTTGTGTGCATAAGTACTGCTGGTTTGTAAGTGGATGGGTGGACAGAACCATAACATTATATAAATGCCATTCCCATTTGCTTCTTATAGTGCTATGTGCTAGGATAACATTTTAGCAACATGAGTCTAAAATTACAAATATCCATACACTATTGTTGTGAGCACTGGTTTAGCAACATGCTATGCTGGGATCTCATTTATAAAACTTGCGTGGATTCGAAAATGAAAATATGTGTATGCCAAAAAAAATTCTGATTTGTAAAATATGTTTTACGCACATTTCTATGCAATTTATCTTTATAAACCACAATCATCTTGTAAATGTGAGTATGTGAACACACCTTGAACTCCACCTGGTTGCTGCCCAAAATCAACCATACTTGGACTATGCTAATGAACCTCATGCATATGCAGTCATGATGCTGCAGAACTTCATCGGCTGTTAGAATCTGATGAATCGAGACTCCCTCTACTTTCATTCAAGAGTATATGACCATGCAAGATCAAGCATGGCATTATAACGCCTCTATTCTACATTCTGGAGGTTTGGAAGACATAAAGCGCCGGCGTCTGAGTGTGTAGCCACTATTACCTGGCATATGTAATGACATGATTGCTGTTACAATGAATAGAACTGGCCATATGAAAAACTGAGAGTTCAGCCAGTGACCTTACCAACAAGCCAGCCACTATGTACAGTACCATTACGTCTACCATTGCTACTTTTCTCAAAATAAATTAATCATAGATTGACCCAGGAACTCGAGTTATGACATTTGCCAATCTCATGTTGGCATCATATATGACTTGTGCATTAATTGAATGTAACTGCTTACAGTTAACAAAAGCAGCTTCATTTTCACTAGATGCCCTTATATGAGTGCAGTAACGTGTTCTGATTATGTTCAGAGAACCAGGCATTATTTCAAATTGCCATTTTATGTTTGCAAATACATTTCATGTTTTATGTATATGCACCCACGCCACACAAAAACTGGATGTAGCACCACACCAGTCAGCTAATGGCTTCAAGCACAGTGGGCTGTAATGAGTGATGCTTGGTTGAGATACCCCTGACTTGTCTTTGAGTTCCCTTAGAAGTAACAACAGGTAAACTTTATAAACTGACAAAAAGCCAAGAAAGTTCTTCAGTGCAAATAAACAACATCGACACCCTTAAAAGGGAATTAAAACACAGTCTGTACATAATTATCACTTTTGAGGTGTAATACAATATATTTGTCATGTCAACACACATTCTAACAATGGTTCAGTGACATGAATTATTATACACGTGAGTTGTCATTTGGCTGGTTTGGCTGAATTCCCCTGCTTAATCAAGACTGTTGTCATTCCTCAGTTTCTCTGAAATGTTGCGTACATTTTCTGTCAGCAAATTTGTGGGTAAACTTTTTGAGCAAGAGATGCGCATAGGAAAAAAATGATTACAGAACAAAAGAAAACCGAAGCCAAAACGAGGGACAAAATTCAAGGGCAAGAGAACAAACAAGAGTACAAAACCAAAATGCAATGCACGAGTACAGTTTGCACAAGACTATTTCATAGTTTTGGTATCCGCAGATTGGATAAGGAAATAAATCCCTAGCTGTTCTTCCATCCAGTCACATTAATTAAGCACTGGTCACAATCTCTAGGCCCATGTTCATGACAGAAGATACACAATTAACTGTTTCATGAATGCTGTGAAATTTTAAGGCCATTGAAACAGATGAGTTTAATTTTAAATAAAGTCCTAGTCCACAGTTTGACAAATAAATGTGTTTTTTTTTTTCAATCTCAGCGTTGGAATGAGCAATAGCAATAGTTTCTAGTAACTGATTTATTGACATATTAATTAAGGGGTGAACTGCTACCTTGGGAGGAGTGTCGCAGGCAGCAAGTGCATAGGCAGAATCTTTTAAAACAGAGCAGCATTCACCAGAAATTCAACACACCTCAAAGGACTGTACTGGACAGGCTGTACTTCACAGGAGAAATGAATATGAGAGTGTGTTGAAATGGATCATGACAGGCGGGTTAAAAGCTTGTAGGCAGCACCATTCAGAAGTCAGTAACTGTCTGCTGGCAAGTGAAAAGGTAACAAATTTCAACACATGCAAGATGCTGGCTGAAGTTTATCAGATGAATTAGATTTGGCATAAAACAAGGACCCTTTTGTGACATGATGGACCATAAACACTTAGTTGACACTTTTCTCAACACACTAGCTGTCTGGCAGCAAGCACACAGGCAACACATTTCAGAAGGCAGTAAGGTGAGTCAGCATTTAGAAATGAAAGTGCATGCCATTCATTTATTTTTGATTTATCAATACTACTGTAATTCAAACTTATCCCTAATTCACCATGATATTAAAAGGAGTCCTTGATGTGCATTATAATTAATATTCTTTCAGTGTGTGATAATATTCTCCATATTGTCCAAACTGCTTAATCCTATTTAGGATTATGAAGGCTGGAGTTTATGTCAGCAGTCATGGGCACAAGGCAAGATAAAACTCTGGATAAGGCACTCACATAAATATATTATTGTGGGTGTAACTAGACAGCATCTCCAGAGATTATTGTGAGAAAAAGTTAAAGAGACCAGAAGAATAAACGTGAAGTATCAATCATAGTCAGAACCGGGAAGAGCAATTGAAATAGGCAACTAAAACACTGAAAGACAAAGTCAGAGGCAAAAAGAGTTCAAAAACCAGATGGAATGTAGCACTAGCCTTACTTATTGTAAATGAAGTATCTACAGTCTAGCTGGACTAACAAAGTTTGTTTTGAATCCAAATAAGGGATAACACAGGCTGCACCATTGCTCTATTTATATCTTACTGCGGATGACATCATAGATGCAACAAAAGGGATCATAAGATGCAAATCTCCATTAGAAAACAAAAGACAAATTAAACAACAAACGTCAAAATAAAAAAAAACTCTTTGAAAAAAAATCCCTCAATCTCCTCTTAATGCAACAAAAAAAAAAAACTAATACTGACACATAGTAAAAGTGAGTTAATGGAACTCACCAAGTTCATTATGGACATGCCTACTCACACATACATACTGCATCCACTAAAGCACTGAACAGCACAGCACTCTTTAGTACTCCATGTAGTGATTCACTAGCTTCTGTGAGAATGGCTCATTGGTGCTCCTGATATAACATGAATACTAAAGGCTGATATACCACATTCTCAAGAATAATATAAACACATCAAGACTGATACAGGGCGGCACGGTGGCGCAGTGCTAGTGCTGCTGCGTCGCAGTAAGGAGACCTGGGTTCACTTCCCGGGTCCTCCCTGCGTGGAGTTTGCATGTTCTTCCCATGTCTGTGTGGGTTTCCTCTGGGTGCTCCGGTTTCCTTTCACAGTCCAAAGACATGCAGGTTAGGTGCATTGGCGATCCTGAATTGTCCCTAGTGTGTGCTTGGTGTGTGTGTGTGTGCCCTGTGGTGGGCTGGCGCCCTACCCGGGGTTTGTTCCTGCCATGCACCCTGTGCTGGCTGGGATTGGCTCCAGCAGACCCCTGTGACCCTGTATTAGGATATAGCAGGTTGGACAATGACTGACTGAAGACTGATACACCTTGGGCCATGCCATTTATTGACTAATGATGAATTACGCCCACCTGCTGTCCTCTGTTGGAAGCATCTCCCCTTAGCCTGTAAGAAGGAAAGTATCAATGTCCCCACACCAGGTTCCCTGTATCTAATTTATTACTTCAATTTTTCAAAATGTGTGTATGAAGTATAGAAATTTAAAACCAAAGCAGCTAAAATGATATAAAATAGGGAATAACAGTAAAGTCTGGATGTAAAGCCCTACTGAAAACACACTCATGCTTCAAAGTCAATAATCTAACTGTTAAGTAGCAAACATTTGTCTCCAAAGAGGAGCATCATCTTGGGCAGCTTTTAGATTCATTAACAAAATGATGACTGCTCACTCCATAATACTTATATAGGGATTATTTTACAGTTAACAGTCAACCTAACAAGCATAACTTTGGGAATGTGGGAGGAAAACTCAGTAAGGACACAGAGAAAACTACACAGTTACCAGGCATGGGGTTTGAACCCATTACTAACAACTTGCCACTGTACCAACGAGGCTAAACTAAAATGCTTGCACATACTATACAGTATATGGAAAATAATATTGGTTGAAAAAATAAAATTTGACAACCTCCATATTTAAAGAGACAAAAACACATCCTGTCATCATGGTTTATGCAAGTGCTATAGATTATTTAATACAAGGTATAAATCATGGAGAATCGTTTAGGACTTAATTCTGCTTCAGAGGAGAAGAAATATCTGTCTAAAATGTCACAATACCAGACAGACTCCACCTTTGCTCTTACAGCTTTATGCATGTTTCCCAGCTTCAGTACTTCTTAAATTTGTACTAAAACCAGTTTCATGAGCACCTTTGGGCTTACCTTTCCTAATTAAGTATTGAATACTATCAGAGTCATTTTTAAAACATTGCCTAATTATGTATGATGAAAAACATTAGTCATTTTGATTTGTTTCATCCGCTTTTATTTTATCATGCTTAACTGCTCAGATCATGAAAGATTAATCAAAAAATAATTAGTGCAATAAGAAAAGAGGGAAATGTAATTCCTTAAGGGCAATGCATATTAGTGCTTTGACGTGCTGATTTATCTAAGTTCTCTTTTGGCTTGTAGAACTGTATACACAGTGAGTGAAAAACTCACACTTGCTGAAATTCTGCTTATGATCACACATGATGAAAGTGATTGCAGTCATGTGTCATTTATAAACATCTGACTTATTCATCTTAGAACTGCTTCCGGCAGAAAAGTATTCATATGCATAAGTGCAGCAGTAGCATTACAAGATCGAAAGAGGTGTATTTGACTTGTTCAAGTTTGAGATTTTACAGTTTTTGTACTGTTACTGCCACTTCACCACAAAATGCCATCGATATTTGTTGCATCTTCCTAATTGAATTTGCTTTATCCTTATTTATGGCTTTCAAGTTTAATAGGACTAATGTCAGCAACAAGAGATAAGAGTGACTAGGGGTGTTTTTAAGGGCAAGTTCGGGTAATGTGAGTAGTACAGCAAGACTACAAAAACACTGTTGCCTAAATAAAAAAAAAAATATATAAATCTATCCAAAACAAACAAACATAATGTCAATGTCAATTTATTTATATAGCACATTTAAAACAACATCAGCAATGCTGTAGCCAAAGTGTTTTACATCAAAACATACAATGAACATAAATAAAATAAATAGAAATAAAGTACAATAAAATGAAATGTGAGTTAAAGAAAAAAAAGATGAGTAAGAGTAGGGCAACCATCAGTATCAGTGAAGGTCACTGAAAGCTCAAGAATAGAAATGGGTCTTCAATCTCGTTTTAAACAGTTCGATTGAAGATGACTCCTTAATGTGATGAGGTAGTTCCACAGATGAGGTGCAGCAGCTGCAAAAGCCCTGTGCCCCTTAGTTTTACACTTAGTGAGAGGGACCATAAGAGACAACTGACCAGTAGATCTAAGCTCTCTGGATGGCTGATGTAAAATACACAATTCAGATAAATAGGCAGGATCATCCCCATGTAATGATTTAAAAACTAGCAAAACAAATTTAAAGTTAATTCTGAAACTAACAGGCAGCCAGTATAAACAAGCTAATATTGGAGACACAGAATCAAGCTTTCTTGCCCCAACCAAAAAATGGGTAGCAGCATTCTGAACCAACTGCAACCTGGGTATCAGGGATTTGCTGATCCCAGAATACAATGAGTTACACTAATCAAGCTGAGAACAGATAAAAAGCATGAGTAGCTTTCTCAAGATAAATAGGAGATAAAAAAAAGGTTTGATGAAGACAAAGCTGGAAAAAGCAACACATTACAACATAGTTAATCTATTTCTCAAAAGAGGGGTTACTGTCAAAAATGACACCAAAATTACAAACTTGAGGTTTGCAAAAGTCAGTGAAAGAGCCGAAATGTTTGAAACCAATTTGAACTTTGGCAGGAGGACCAGCTATCAGCACTTCCGTTTTATTGAGATTGAGAAAATTGTTAGCCATCCTGGATCTTAGTTCAAAAAGACAATTGTGCAGCCGATTAATTGCAGAGGTACAAACAGGAATGTAGAAGTGTGTATCATCAGCATAACAGTGACAAGAAATATTACATTTCCTGAAATAGCTCCTATAGGATGAAGATAAATCTATAATAATAAAAGGCAAAGCCCTCACTGACTGACTGACTGACTCACTCACTCACTCACTGACTGACTCATCACTAATTCTCCAACTTCCCGTGTAGGTGGAAGGCTGAAATTTGGTAGGCTCATTCCTTACAGCTTACTTACAAAAGTTAGGCAGGTTTCATTTCGAAATTCAAAGCGTAATGGTCATAACTGGAACATATTTTTTGTCCATACACTGTAATGGAGGAGGCGGAGTCACGTATCGCGTCATCACGCCTCCTACGTAATCACGTGAACTAAAAACAAGGAAGAGATTTACAGCACGAGTCACACGCGGGAACGAAGGTAAATGACGTTAATTTTTGACTGTCTTTTAATACTGTGTAAGCATACATATTAACACATGTGCAATTAAACGTGTGCATTTACGGGGTGATTTCTCAGGCTTAAAAGCTCACCTTTTATCAAACGCGGGAACAAAGGTAACTGACGTTGTTCACTGTCTTTTAATACTGTGTAACCATACATATTAACACATGTGCAATTAAACGTGTGCATTTACGGGGTGATTTCTCAGGCTTAAAAGCTCGCCTTTTACTAAAAAGGTAAATGCAAAACTATTTTCAATCAGTTTATTGAAACGCTCCCGTTAAGGATTGCAATAACATATTCGCGAGATAAAAGAACGAAGTAGGGGGAAATGGAGGAAGAGCCGCAAACAGCGAACAGCAAAAAATTAATTAAACAATTGAGAACGGAGCGACTTAAGCATACAAGCATGTTCATAAGGGAAACAAAGCACGGTGTAAAACGTAAGTTTAAATTAAGTTTATAGAAACGCTCCCGCTGCGGATTGCAATAACATATTCGCGAGATAAAACTTTCATGAGAAGACACGAGGTATAAATGAACCACACGCCGTGGCGCAACGTTAGGGGCAACAGTTTCAACCATTCTATGATCTGCTTCTCGCAACTGAAAGACGGCACATGGCGGATGTTAGCCGACTTGCTGACCGCAACGTTAGGGGCTTCAACTCTGGCGCTGACGCCACATCTCAGTGCCAACACTTTGCAGACTGTACTTAAAAGACACGCCCTCCTCACTGGACAGTTAAAAAGACCAATCAAAGTAACGATGACATCAAGTATTACCCAATCAAAAGTAGGAAAGGAGGCATCTTCATAAAATGCGTGTGGGATGATTTGCATGAGACGCTGCTTTAAAAAAAAAAATGATAAAAAAAATACGGGATAAATCCCGTCCAGTATTGATTCAAAACGGGACGCGCAATTTCATTCTCAAACGCGGCACGATTCAGTATTTTAAAGGACGGGTAGCAACCCTACAGTGCCAGGTAACCACCCATACAATCAGATTGTGATTCAGACTAGGAATGCAATGAATGTAATTACCCCGATCTACATACAAGGCGAAAGTCTTGCAACATTCAAAGATGATGGTTTGGGATAAGTACACCATACAACATAAAAGAGCTTATGAAGCCTTGAACCGAAAAAAGCAAGATCTCAGATCGTAAAAAAAAAAATAGGAGGTAATGTCGTTTTACTCGCTGTAGATTTTAGTCAAACATTACCAGTTATTCCACGAGGGAGACCAGCAGATGAACTCAACGCGTGTTTAAAATCCATGCTTCTCCCACGCTCGGTTATATGTCGCGTGTTCTCAGGTAGGTGCACCAACAAATGTATACATTTAAGCATGTAATGGGCAAACAAAAAATGAGGTATACCCGAAGGCACTGCAGTAGTACTTAATGTAACTTTACTTCTTAAATGTTAATGTTTTACTGTTTAATAATTTATATGCTTCTTATATGTTGTTCAAATTCTTTTATCAAAATACCAGTGAGAGCGCAATGCACGATAACATGGAGTGAATACACCATACGCATCCGCCCACGGCTGCCCTGCTGTGCGCAGATAGGAGTTGATTCTACAATAAAATAAAATAAACATAAAAAGAGTAAAACAATCATCACCCATAAACCGTGTGTGTGTGTATATATGTGTATATATATATGTTGATATGTGGATGTGTATATATATATATATATATATATATATATATATGGAGATATGTATATATATGTGTATATGTATATGTATATATATGTTTATATGTGTGTGTGTGTATTTTATATATATAAAACACAGCGACACTCATAACAATGACAACACAATTACATTGACAATCATGTTACGTTATTTTTCAAATGTTTCCTTTTTTTTTCATAACCTCTTTAACACACTACTTCTCCGCTGCGAAGCGCGGGTATTTTGCTAGTAGAAGATAAAATAGGACTCAAAATGGATTTCTGAGGAACACCACATTTAACAGGAACAGTAGACAAGAAACGGGAATTGAAAGACACTGAAAAGTGTCTACCAGTAAGATATGACTTGAACCAGTTAAAAGCAGTCCCTTTAAGCCCCACCAGATGTTTAGGATGCTACTGCAAGATTTCATGGTCAATAGTGTCAAAAGCTACAGAAAGGTTTAAGAGGACAAGGACTGCTGCTCCACCTGAGTCAGTAAAGAGAGAGATGTCATTAAATACTTTCAGCAGGGTAGAAGCCTCAACACCATGAAAACACCAAAAGCGAGATTGGTAGATCTCGGATAAATTATTGGAATTAAGATGATCAGCTAATTGATTATAAATAACACTGGTCTACAAAATAATATTTTCTGTTTGCTACTGGGAACTTCAGAGCAGCTCTTTATTAGGTTTTTTACACTGTGTTCATATATGATCCAGAATTAAGCTAGCACGTCAGGTTTTTGAAATACACATCATTGGTGTTTTGACACTTTTGAATATCAATATAATATATCAACACGATATCTGGAGTTTGGACTATGTCCCACCAAAATTGTTTTGATGTGTTTATTCTGAAAACAAACCAGAAGATGATATCAGAGACACGTTAAAGCATATTTATGTCAATTTACCTCAATATAAAAGTGAGGTCAGCGTGCCCAAAAATGTTGGAGGCACTGCACATTCATCTCTCTTTGCAAGGACCAACAGTAGTCACCCATCATGCGCGGAGTGAATTTTCCCCGATATCAGTTTTCCATGACCTTTATATCTTGATTAAATCTTTCCCCATGCTCATCTCTGACATCACTTAGATTTGGTGGAAAAATGTCGAGATGAGAATGTAAAAAATGCATCTTCAGTGACATTCTGGCTCCCGTAAGCTAATATACTTTTCAGCATATTCTCCAGAAGCTCAGCATAATTCACTGCTCTGTGACTGTCAAGATAATTCTGGACAACCTGCACGAATGAGGGTGCTGATTCAGTTGGCTTCAGTTTCCTTTTGAACTCATTGTCAAGCATCAGTTCACGGATTTCAGGGCCAACAAAAACACCTTCCTTAATTTTGGCTTCACTTTTCTCAAGACCAAACTTATTTCTTAAATGCTGAAACGCATCGCCTTTACTGTCCAGTCACTCTAGCTGTCCAAGACCTGGAACATCATAACTAAAAAAATGGGACGTGCTGGACAAAAACGGTTTTCAGATTTGGAGTCAGCAAGTGAAATTTGTTAAAGTACAAGTGAAAGAATCCCAGTAGCAAAATGCTTGTTGACCAGTGTAATTAGCCAGAAATGAAAATTGGGAAATCAGGCAAAAATTAGCTAACACTCCAAGATCTAAATCTGCCTTTTTTAGAAAAGGTTGCACCACCGTATGTTTAAAAAATGAGGGCACAACCCCCTCACTAAATGATACATTGATAATAGCTAACATAAATGGACCAACTAAGAGGCATGGTGGAATAACATCAAGAGGACTTAAAGTAATACAACAGCAAAAGATTCTAAGACAATGCCATGATTAACAACAGGAAGTACATAAACAGGTAAAATCCTCCTAAAATCAGATCACAGGAAACAGAGCACAATAGCAGAATAGACAGACCTGATCGAAAGTGTGTATGTAAAGCATTCAGGGCAAGAGGGTAACAAGCTTAATGAAGAAATACTGGGACTGGGATCTAACTTAATGATGCAGTTACGATGGGATTGCCAGGAGTCATCACAAATAGTAAGGAAATTGAACTTAAATAAGCCTTAGCTAATGTGTGATAACTGCCGCTGGACAGCAGAAAGGTGTGATACACTTGTAACATGTGGAAAATCATTTATTTGGGGTTTGTTTGTTATCTGGATTCAGTTTTTAAGCTTTAATTTTCAATTTGATGTATTTAAAAAAGTTTTATTTTGTTCACTATCTTGTTTATCATTTTTTATGCAATGTGTTTTAGATGTGTCACATTACTGCAATCTCCTCTCAGACCTCAGCACTAACATTTGCAGTGCACCATCTATTGGAATGAATTTTTTAATGCATATAGTAATAAAACACATTGCATTTGTCATTGCAACAGATAGTGTGCATCACAAACATCTATATATATAATTCACTAAGCCGGAAGACAAGTAGCCACCCATAGAGAGCACGCCGGAAGGGGCGTGGATTCACTAAGCCGCGACAAGACCATTGGATATGATGACAACTCGCAGAGCCACGGCCACCAACTTGGACGCGACGCCTCGGAAAACACGCCGTCATTTATGTTCGTCTGTCCTAAAGTACACATGCACCTCTGAGCCACGTTGACTTTTCAGTTACGATGCACGACCGCATGCACCATAGCAAACTGTTTTACACGCTACATACAGCAATTCGCACCCGCGACAAACATGCGTCTTCTTAGATGGTGCTGCAGGAACACGGAAGACGTTTCCCCGCCCACCAACACTCCGTTTTCCCCGGCCCGCGTCAAGGCATTCTAGGTATTCACACTGCCTGCTCATGTGCCCGGACGCAAAAACTCACAGACCACCCAGTTAGTCCCTTTCGTCTGTGCTAGGAGTCCACATGCACCTCTGAGCCACGTTGACTTTTCATTATTCGTTTCGGTTACGACACCCGACCACGTCCACCATCGAAAACCATGGGAAACGAACAACGAAGCCCCGCCCAGAAACTCTACCCCTCCGCCAACTTGAACAGCTCATCAAACACATACTTGCTTTGGTCTGTGCTGCTGTCCAAATCCAGCTGTGAGCCACGTTGACTGTTCTTTTGCCCTCCATGGCTACGGCTTCAAATGTATTTCATTGAAACAACACTTCTTTCAATGTCATAGAAATTCCTGCATCAGGTAACTGTTTGTTTCTATCAGTCGGGCTTTTTTGGAAAAATGTCATTGACGAAACTGTTGCTCTCAAACTTCGCAACATGGCTTTTGGCTTTGTTTGCCAACATTGGGATAACGTCGGCGAGGTGGTCACAAACTGCAACAACTCACCACACAAGGACGCCCTGTCTCTCGAGGCATTCACACTGCCGGAAGACAACCATGGGATACGCAGAAAATAGCCATGTCAGTCAACGCAGATCAGACACCCAGGCAAACAACACTGAATAATCAATAGCTGCAACTACTTTGCCCGCCCCCACTCCTCACCTGAGTCGGTTTCGTCTCTGTTCAGCATTGTTTCCCAAACTCGGTCCTGGTGAACCCCTGTGGCTGCAGGGTTTTGTTCCAACCAGATTCCTTAGCATTAATGCCAGTGAAACTCATCCGGGATAAGTCGGTTTTTCAAACGCAGCCATGTAGCAGATTAGTCTAGCAAGATGTAATAATCCGAGATGAATGCGCGCCCTCGCACCGAGTGAAAAGCCAATGTATATTGAGTCTAGAAAACATGATCAGCAAGTCTTTGATAGGCTGCAACAAAATGATGAAAGAACGGGCGCATTTTTTTCACACAAGCTGGGTGGGTGGGTGTTAGTTAGTTAATTAGTTACTCGAAGGATTTCAAGATTTAATATGCACAAGCGGTAACACTGTAAAAACAGTCCAAACTAGAAAAGACGGCTGGCAAAAAGTGGCCGACAAATTAAATGCGTGTATATTGTACTTACTGAAAGCAGCATTGCGGATTTTGCAAATATTCATTTTTTTCCCTCAGCTTAAAAAACATTAAAAAAGTGGCGTGATTATGCGGCGTATACTACACCGCGAGTTGGTATGCAGCATGTAAAATAGTTTGTTTGTCGTGAATAATTTGCCTTTTACTTTAAGACGAAGACAATTTCCTGTTAGATTTGCCTTTGCGATGACAATTAATAAGGCACAGGGCCAAACTTTCAAAAACATGGCTAGCGGGTCATACGCTCGCACTGATTACGTCCCTGCCCTTTGTACACCCACCCCCCGGTACTACCATGGTCGGGTGACTTGGTGGATTATATATAGAAAAGCAGCCAAAACCGCAAACAACAATGAAACGTCTACGTGACTCACAAGTGCATGTGGACTGTGCAAAGAGCAAAATGACTCAGGTGACGAGTTGGGGGTGGGCACATGAAAAATTACTTTTCTTGGTGATTTATTACATTACCGATTTTTCAAATGTTAATTTTCTCCCTGTGCTTAAAAATCATTAAAAAAGCGGCCTGATTATGCGGCGTATGGTACGCCGCGGGTTGGCTAGTTTGTATAAATTCATTCTCAAACGTGAAGTCCTACTCCTTGCTGGGAATGGGTGTCGAAAGCTTCATAAATACTTCTCATGTCCTACTCCGGGGTAGGACAATTTCTTTTCTTAGTTAAACTTTTAACTTTTTTAAACTTAAACATTTAGTACAATTCCTAGGAGTAATTCTGAGACCACACTATTAGCACACATTCTTATCTTTCTCAACTATAAGAATTTAAACTCATCTTCCCTAACACAGTGGAAAGCTGATGTAATATTTTAGTTAAAATTAGAAGTTAACTTTAGTGTGGCACAGCAATGCAGTGGTAAGCACTGCTGCTTCATGAATACAACATTATGGGACCAAATCCTGCATTCCGCAACTATATGTTGTCAATGTGGAGTTTTCACACTCTCCCCACGTCGGTATGGTCTTTCCTATGGGTACTCCAGTTTTTCCTCCTACAGCCTCAAAGAGGTACAGATTAGAATGATTGACGGTTGCAAACTGAACCCTGTATGATTGTGAGTCTGCATGTGAGAGGTCCCTGTACTGCACTGGTGCCCTCTCTTTTATCCCTTGGC